>NW_007246336.1:0-4520 GCF_000164805.1 Carlito syrichta | reverse complement strand
ATCACCAAGGAAAGCTATTCACTGTGACAAACAGAGATTACAAATAACAAAGGTATATTTCAGAGGAGGGCCAGTCACTAGGGCATCCAATACAAAGGAGGGCCAGTCAATAAGGCACCCATTGTATAGCAGGCTCAGTAATTAGGGCATCTATCACAAAGGAGAGTCAGTCACTGGCACATCACTCACAGAGGAGTGCTAGCCATAGGCATACTCATCACAGAGGAGGGCCAGTCCCTGGGACACCATTTAGAGGAGGATCATTCACTGGGGCACCCTACAAAAAGATGAACCACTCAGGGGCACATATTGTGCAGGAAGGCCAGACACAGGGACAGCACTCACAGAAGAAGACTACTCACTGGGACACCCATCACAGATGACAATCAGTCACAAGGACAACTATCAGAGGACAGCCTATCACTGGATCACTACCACAAAGTACAGCCAGTCTCAGGGTCACAAATAACAGATGAGGGCCAGTCAGTGAGGCATCCATCAAAGAGGAGGGTGACTCACTGGAGTACCCACTAGAAGAAGCTTTTTCACTGGGGCTGTGATCACAACAGAGTAGTCTATATCAGTGTGGAACACATCATAGAGGAGTTCTTGTCCTTGGGCCCATCACAGTGGAGGCAGTCACTAAGTCACCTACAGCAGAGAAGGACCAGTTAATGAGGTCCAGACACTGGGACACCTATAAGAGAGGATGACTAGTCACCGGGGCACCAATTTTATAGGCGACCCAGTTACTAGAACATTAATCATAGGAGCAGGATGGTCATTACGGCTTCTGTCAGAGAAAATGACCCATCATTGGAGCACCAACAGCAGGAGACGCCCAGGAATTGGGGCAGACATTATGGAGAAATCCTAGTCAGTGGGACACCCATTACAATGGAGTGTCAGTCCCTGTGGCTCCCTATTGAGGAGGATCAATAACAAACACACCCATCTTAGAGGCAGCACAGTCAGTGAGTCACATATAATGGAGAAGTGCCTGTCAGGAGGCATCAACAGAGGATGCCCACTCACTGAAGCACCAATCATAGAGGAAGATCAGTCACCAAAACACTCATCACAGCAGAGAGAAAGTCATGGGGGTGCCAATTTTGGAGGAAGGATAGTCATTAGCACAATCATTCCCAAGGAAGGGCAGGCACTGAGACACATATCATAGAAAGGGCCAGTAATTAAGGCACCCATCATAGAGTAGGGCCAATAACAAAGGAAGGCATAACAGAGGAGGGCTGCTCACTGGAAGAACTATCACAGAAGAGTTTGTCACTGTGACACCATATCAGAGGAAGACTAGACATAGAGACACCAATCATGGAGAAAGTCCAATCACTGGGACTCACATTACTGAGGAGGGTCAGTCACTGAAGCACACATCACATTGGCGAGCAAGTCATGGGGACACCTATCACAAAAGAGGCATAGTCACTGGGAACCCATTATTGAGGAAGCCCATTTGGTGGGACAACTATCACAGAATTGGACGATGCACAGGAGCAACCATTATAAAAACTTGTCAGTCCCAGGGGCACCACATACAGTTGAGGGACAGTCACTTAGGCAACTATAATTGAGGAGGGCCAGACACTTGGTCACCCATTATGGAGTAGGTCTAATCACTGTGCCAACTATGACAGAGAAGAGTCCAGTTACTGGGACACTCATCCCAGAGTAGATCCAGACACTTGGGCACACATAACAGAGAAGGTCTAGTCACTAGGGTATCCATTATGCATGTAAGACCATCATTGGGGCACCACCCACAAAAAAGTCCCAATCTCTGGGACACTCATCAAAGAGGTAGGTCAGTCACTGGGGCACCCATCACATAGGAAGACTAGTCACTGAAGCACCCATCATAGTGGACCACCCCTCACAGGGATTCATATTATAGAGGATGACCAAGCACTGGGCCATCCATTACAGAAGAAGGCTACTCACTGGGGCACACATCTGAAAGGAGATTCCATCACCAGGACAACCATTAGTGTGGATAATCAGTAATGGGGAACACCCACAACAGAGGAGAGCCTGACATTGGAACATTCATCACAAAAGAGAGCCAGTCAGTGAGGCACACATTATAGATGAGGGTCACTCACAGAAGTACTCATCACAGAGGATGTTCAGTCACTCGGGGATATTTAAGAAGGGCTCAACCACTGGGGTAATGAACACAGAGGAGAGTCAGTAACTGGGGCGGTCATAACAGAGGAGGCAAAGTCAGAGTGGTGGCCATCTGAGGAGGTTTTTTCACTGGGGAATCTATAACATAAGAGTCAAAGTCACTGAGACACCTATTATGAAGAGTCATTTACTGAGCCACCCTTCACAGAGGAGGGCTTGTAATTGGGACACACGTTCCAGAGGAAGCAAGTCACAGGAGCACCTATTAGAAGGAGGGCTAATTACTGGGGCACTGATCACAAAGGAGGCCTCATTACTGGGGCACAAATCACAGAGTATTTCTAATCAATGAGGGACCCATTGCAGAGGAGGCCTAGTCACGGAGGTTCCCATGACAGAGTTTGTTTAGTCACTAAGGTTCCCATTACAGAAGATGACCCATCTATGTGGCATACATCACAAAGTAGGACTTGACATAGAGGCACCCATCACAGAGCACTGCCAGTAACTGGGCTATGCATTAAGGAGAAGGGCTAATCATGGGGACACCCATGACAGAGGTGGGCCAGTCACTAGAGCATCTTTCATAGAGGAGAGGAAATAACTGCATCACTCATTTTGGAAAAGCATGAGTCACTGGACATCCATCATGGAGGTGATCTAAACACTTGAACACTATTATGGTCCAGACATAGTCACTAGTACTCTCCTTACAAAGGAAGGCCAGTAATTGGATATGGGGCAGGACCAGTCACAGGGGTACCAATCACAAAGCCGGCCCAGTCACTAGGGTACCCATTTGAATAAGGCCCAGTAAGTGTGACATCTATCATGGAGGAAGATGAGGCCCTCATTAGGGAGAAAGGCAAGTCACTAGAGGCACCAATCAAAGAAGAGGTCCAGCCACTGGGGCATCCATAATGTGGAGGGTCACTCACTGGGAAATCCATTATGGAAGTGACCAAGTTACTAGGACACCCATAAGAGAGGAGGCCTATCATTAGGTCACCTACTATGGAGGAGTGCCTAACACTGGGAGAAAATATCACCAAGGAGTCACAGTCACTAGGGCACCCATAAATAAGGTCTAGTCAGCCAGGCTTGGTGGCAAAGTCTGTAATCCCACGCATGGGAGGCTGAGGTGAGTTGATTACCTGAACCCAAAGGTTTGAGACCCACCTGGGCAACTTGGTAAGACCTCATCTCCACAATGAATTAAAAATTTTCTGGGCGTGGTAGCATGTGCCTGTAGTTCCAACTCCTTGGAAGGAAGAGATGGAAGGATCGCCGGAGCCCAGTAGGTCGAGGTTGTGGTGGCTGGTAGCAGCCACTGCACTACAGTCTGGGTGACAGAATGAGACTCCAACTCGGAAAAAAAGGTCTACTCAATGAAGCATTCATTATGTAAGAGACCCAGTCAATGGGACAGTGATCACAGAAAATAGTCACTAGGGAAGACATCAGAGAGGAAGATCAGTCACTAGGGTATTTTTCAAAGTGGTAGGCCAGTCACTGGGGCACTCATTAAAGAGGACTAGTCCCTTGACCACTCTTTATAGAGGAGGCTCAGTCAATGTGGCATCTATTGCAGAGGAGAGCCAGTCACTGAGATGACCATCACAGAGGAGAGGCAATCACAGGGCACTCATCACACAGAAGTGCTAATCACAAAGACGCCATTTATGGAAAAGTATCATTTACTAGAACATTCATTATAGTGGAGGGCATCTCACTGGAGCACTAATCACCTAGGACTTCTAGTCAATCGAGCACCTTTTAAGGAGGGGGCCCAATCACTGGCACACCCATTACAGAAGAGGGCAACTAACTGATCACAGAAGACAGCCAGTCACTAAATCACCCATCACAGAGGAGGGCCAATTACTGAAACAGCTTTCAAAAAAGAGCACCAATAACTCAGGCACCCATCAGAGAAGAAAGTCAGTCACGGTGGCACATATCACAGATGAGGGCCAATCACTGGGCACATATTAGAAAGAGCACAGTCACTGGGGATCCAGTCATAGAATAGGGTCAGTAACTGTGGCAGAAATTACAGAGGAGGCAAAATCATTGTTATAACCATCACAGTAGAAGATTAATCACTGGTGCATTCATCACAGGGGACAGTCAGTCACTGAAACACTCACAACAGAGGAGGGCCAGCCACAGGGGCATCCATCATCAAGGAGGGCAAGTTACTGGAGCACCCAATTTGGAGAAGGTCCAGTCAGTGGGGTAAAAATCACAGAAAAAGACCAGTGAATGGAGCAACTATTATGGAGGAGGCCCAGTCACTGTGACATTCATTACAGATCAGGGCTAGTTACCGGGATACTCATCATATATGAAGACCATGCACTGAGGCACCAATC
>NW_007246335.1:0-9323 GCF_000164805.1 Carlito syrichta | reverse complement strand
ACAGCAGGTATATTGGTACAAAATTCCTCGATTGAGCTAACCTCAAAGTACAGATAATTCTTGTGTGTGGGTAGGTAGGAATTTGGGTTTTGTGTTTGGAATATTCCACCTTTTGGTTAGGTCTTGTGAAGGGGAACCAGGAATCTACGAATCCAGTTCCGAAAAGAATATTATGGACGTCTTTCTCTTGATATCCAAAAAACTGGAATTCTCGGTCACCAGGAACTGTCTCGGCATCCTGCAGAGTGAAGCAGGAAGCTGGGTTATGGCGGTCATCACATACAGGAAACTACAAAAGTCATATTGCTAAGGAAGTATAAGGAATCTTCCTTATATGGGTCCTTAATCTCAAAAACTACAGGTCATGTTCCTAAGACGTAACCATGAATCGGGTTTTTGAAGTAGGAATCTGGATAATGGGAGTCCTCACATAAAGGAAACTTCACTGCCTATTGCTATGTAAGAATAAGAAGTCTGCGTTTCTCAGGTCCTCAATCCCAAAGAAGCTTAAGATCATCTTGCTATGGGCTAAACACGAGCTTATTTGTTTTCGAGCTTGAATTTGGAAAATGGAGTCCTTATTTACAGGCAACTACATGACCTTTTGCTAAGAAAGAATAAGGAATCTGGGTTACACGAGTCCTCAATCACAGAAAACTACAGAGCATCTTGGAAAGTTCTAAAAAGAATAAGAGTTTCGAATCAGAATGTATCTAATGAGAGTCCTAATATACAGGAAAATGCACAACCCATTGCCAAGGAAGAAAAATGATGGGGGTTATAGCAGTCCTCAGTCCTTAAAATCAACAGTCCATCTGCTGTGGGCTAAACAAGAATCAGGGTTTAGAACCTGGAACATAGGTAATAGCAGTCGTCATATGCAGAATTTCCATGATCTCTAGCTAAGGAGAACTAAGAAACCTCTTTTACATGGTTCCTGCATCACAATATCTACATGACATCTTGGTAATGGCAAAACAAGAATCAGGAGTTCCAAACAGGATTCTGGGGAATGGGAGTCCTCATATACCGGACATTACACGGCCCCTCTGTAAACAATAATAAGGAATCTGTGATACACTAGTCCACAATCCAAAAAATTCTCAGGGTGTCTTGCTGCTGTATTAACAAGAATCAAGGCTTTGGCTCGTCTCATGTTTTGGAGATATATGGCTTGTGGGTATTATGAATCAGTCATTACAGGACTCCAGTAACATTCTGGTCCTCTTGAGAGTTGTAATAGGGTATCTGGTAGACTAATCCCATAGGTTCCTCAGGAAAATAAAGGCCATTTTCCTCGAAAAGATTATCATCTTGCCGTCTTTGGATGTAAATTTGGTCTTAACATGAACTTGGTAATCCTTAAATTTCCATTTGTACTTAATTTGGAGAGGGGACGAGGGTTTAGTAGTTGCCAAATATTTAGTACGAACTATAAAAATATAACCAGGATCAATGTATTCCACGTCCCTAGGAAACATCTGGACATCTGCATTTTTGTACACAGTGTTTTGGAATCCACATGGACATGGAAATTCAGGGCATCTTGCTGCGAATGGAAAGGGAATCCGGCTCTTGGAGTTCTCAATCACGTAAACCTACAAAGTCTCTTGATAAGGTTTAATCAGAAATCTGGGCTTCTATGTCGCCACATTTTAGTGTGTCATTTGAAAAGGAACCAGGAATCTTGGGTTCCAATTCCTCAAGAACTTTATGGGAGTCTTTCTCTTGATATCCAAGCAACTGGAATTCTAGGTCTTCAGGAAATATCTTGTCTTGCTGAGAATTAAGCAGGAATTTCAGTAATGGGAGTCCTAATATACAGAACACTACACGACCTCTTGCTACGGAAGAATAAGGAATCATGGTTTCACGAGGCCTCAATCCCAAAAACCTACTGACCGTCTTGCTAAGAGATAACCACCATTCAGGTTTTGGGAGTAGTTATCCTGGATAATGGGAGTCCTCACATACAGGAAACTGCACTGTCTATTGCTAAAGGAGAATAAGGAATCTGGTTTACACGTGTCCTCCATCCCAATAAAACGTCAGTGTTTCTTGCTAAGGGCTAAACACGAATTGGTTTTTGAAACATAAACTAGGGAAATGAAATGCTCATATGCAGACAAATGCACTGACTTTTCCTAAGAAAGAATAAGGAATGTGGGTTACATGTTTTCTCAATCTCCAAAAAAATATATGGTATCTTCCTAAGATCTAAACAAGAATCAAGCTTTCGCCTCATGTATCTATGAACAGGAGTACTCAAATACAGGTAACTGCACGACTGTTGCTAAAAATAAGTAATCTGTGTTATATGAGTCCTCAGTCCTCAAAATCTACAGGTCGACTTGCTGACGGCTAAAGAAGAATCAGGGATTCCAGGCATGAATATGGGTAATAGCAATCCTCATATACAGGAAACTACATGACCTCCTGCTAAGAGAAGAGAAGAAATCTGTTTTCCACGGTTCCTCTATTAAAAAATCTACATGACTTCTTACTAAGGGCTATATAAGTATCAGGGTTTTGAAACAGGAATCAAGGGAAAGAGAGTCCTCACATACAGGACACTATATGGCCTCCATCTAAGTACAAATAAAGAATCATCTTTGTACACATCCTCAATCCAAAAAATTCCCAGGTTGTCTGCTATGGGACAAACAAAAAACAGATCTTTGAGCTCCCCAAATATTTCAGAGCAATTTAGCATTCGGATTTTATGAATCGGTCATTTCAGGACTCCAGCAACATTCTGGTCCTCTTAAAAGTTGTAAATGGCATAGGGCACAACAAGTCTGTTATGTTCCTCAGAACAACTAAGGCCAGATTCCAGGACAAAAAGAAACTTCTTGCCATATTTGGATGCAACTCTGATCTTAAGGTGAACCCTGTAATCCTTCCCCCTCCGTGTCTTTTTTATTTTGAGAAGGTACAAGGGTTTTGAACTTATCAAATGTTTACTACATACTTTTAATGGTAACCACGAATCATGGAATCCACGAACCTAGGAAACTTCTGGGCATCTGTCTTTTGATATACTGAATTTAGAATCCAAATCGACAGGAAAAATCAGGGCATCTTACTGAGAATTAAAAGGAAGTCCGGTTCTAGGAGTTCTCATTTTCTGGAATCTACAGTGCCTCTTGATAATGTTTAATCAGCAATCTGGGCTTCTGGGTTCCTACATTTTCAGAGGCACTTGCTCCCTGGATACGCTAAATCTGTCATTACAGATCCTCAGGATCTTTCTGGTCCTCTTGTTAGTTGTAATCAAGGATTTGCCCCTAGAAATCCTTTTTTTTCCTGGGACCATCTACGAGCATAATCATATTCCCCAGAATCAAGAGGTATATTGGTACAAAATTCCTCGATTCAAGTGACCTCAAAATACAGAAAATTCTTGTGGGTGGGCAGATAGGAATTGGGGTTTAGATTTGGAATAGTCCACATTTTGGTGAGGTCTTGTGAAGGGGAACCAGGAATCTTGGATTCCAGTTCCCAGGGAACATTATGGACGTCTTTCTCTTGATATCCAAAAAACTGGAATTCTTGGTCACCAGGAACTGTCTTGGCATCCTGCAGAGTGAAGCAGGAAGCTGGATTGTGGAGGTCGTCATATACCAGAAACAACTCGTCATATTGGTAAGGAAGTATCAGGAATCTTCCTTATATGAGTCCCTCAATACCAAAAACTACAGGCCGTCTTCCTAAGAGGTAACCACGAATCAGGTTTTTGAAATAGGAATCTGGGTAATGGGAGTCCACACATACAGTAAAATTCACTGCCTATTGCTAAGTAAGAAGAAGGAATCTGCGTTACTCATGTCCTCAATCCCCCAAAAAATTCAGATCGTCTTGCTACGGGCTAAACACGAATCCTGGTGTTTTTGAACATGAATCTGGGAAATTGAGTCCTTATTTACAGGCAACTACATGACCTTTTGCTAAGAAAGAATAAGGAATCTGGATTAAACGAGTCCTCAATTCCAAAAATCTACAGGGCATCTTGGAAAGGGTTAAAAAAATCTGAGTTTCGAAGCAGAATCTATGAAATTAGTGTCTTATTATACAGGAAAAAACACGGCCCTTTGCTAAGGAAGAAGAAGAATCAGGGTTATAGCAGTCCTCAATTCTAAAAATCAACAGGCCATCTGCTGTGGGCTATACAAGAATCAGGGTTTAGAGCTGGAACATAGTTAATAACATTCCTCATATACAGAATCTACACGATCTCTAACTAAGGAGAATAAAGATCCCTGATTTACACGGTTCCTCCATCCCACTACATACATGACATTTTGCTAATGGCAAAACAAGAATCAGGGTTTCCAAACAGGATTCTGGGGAAAGGGAGTCCTCATATACAGGACATTACACAGCTCCTCGCTAAGGAAGAATAAAGAATCTGTGATAAACTTGTCCACAATCCTAAAAGTTCTCAGGGTGTCTTACTGCGGTATAAACAAGAATCAAGGCATTGAACTCGTGTCATGTTTCGGAGATATTTGGCTTGTGGGTATTATGAATCAGTCATTTCAGGACTCCAGCAACATTCTGGTCCTCTTGAGAGTTCTAATCGGGTATCAGGTAGTACAAGTTCCTTAAGTTCCTCGGGACAAATAAGTCCAGTTTCCTGGAAAAAAGTATCATCTTGCCATATTTGGATGTAACTTTGGTCTTAACATGAACTTGGTGATCCTTAAATTTCCGTTTGTACTTTATTTGGAGAGGGGCCGAGGGTTTTGCAGTTGCAAATATTTAGTACGTATTATTTAAATGTAACAAGGATTCATGGATTCCAAGTCCCTAGGAAACATCTGGGCATTTGCAATTTTGTATAGTTTTCTAATCCACATGGACAGGGAAAATCAGGGCATCTTGCTGAGAATGGAAAGGGAATCTGGTTCCTCAGTTCTCAATCAACTAAATCTACAAGGTCTCTTAATAAGGTTTAATCAGCCTTCTAGTCTTCTTAATCGCCAACTTTTTAGTGTGTCTTTTGAAAAGGGGACCAGGAATCTTGGGTTCCAATTCCTCAAGAACTTTATGGGAGTCATTCTCTTTATATCCAAGCAACTGGAGTTCTAGGTCACCAGGAAATGTCTCGGGGTCTTGCAGAAAATGAAGCAGGAATTTCAGTAATGGGAGTCCTCATATACAGAAAACTACACGACCGGTTGCTACAGAAGAATAAGGAATGTTGGTTACACGAGTCCTCCATCCCAGAAAACTACAGAGCTTCTTGCTAAGAGATAACCACCAATCAGGTTTTGGGAGTGGGAATCTGGATAATGGGAGTCCTTATAATTGCACTGTCTATTGCTAAGGAAGAATATGGAATCTGGTTTACACGTGTTCTCAATCCCAAAAAAAATTTCAGGGTGTCATGCTAAGGGTAAACACGAATTTGGGTTTTTGAAGCATAATAGGGAAATAAAATCCTAATATACAGGCAACTGCACGGATATTTCCCAAGAAAGAATCAGGAATCTGGGTGACATGTGTTCTCAATCCCCAAATAACTACACGGCATCTTCCTAAGCTCTAAACATGCATCAGACTTTCGACGCATGTATCTGTGAAAGGAAGTACTCATATACAGGAAACTGCATGACTGTTGCAAAAAAATAAGGAATCTGGATTATACAAGTCCTCAGTCCTGAAAATCTACGGGGCATCTTGCTGACGGCTAAAGAGGAATCAGAGATTCGAACATGAATGCCTGTAATAGCAGTCCTCAAATACAGGATACTACATGGCCTCTTGCTAAGAAAAAAGGACAAATCTGTTTTACATGGTTCCTCTATCAAAAAATCTACATGGCGTCTTACTAAGGGCTAAACAAGAATCAGGGTTTCAAAACAGGAATCTAGGGAAAGAGTCTTCACGTACAGGTCACTAAAAGGCCTCCAACTAAGGACGAGTAAAGAATCTTTATTGGACGCATCCTCAGTCCAAAAAATTCCCAGGGTGTCTGCTATGGGACAAACAAGAAAGAGGGCTTCGAGCTCCCAAGATGTTTCGGTGCAATTTATCACGCAGATATTACGAATCAGTCATTTCATGACTCCAGCAACATTCTGGTCCTCTTAAAAGTTGTTAACGGGTATTGAGCACTACAAGTCCGTTAGGTTCCTCAGAACAACCTAGGCCAGATTCCCGGACAAAAAGAATCTGCATGCCATATTTGGGTGTAACTCTGGTCTTAAGGTGAAACCTGTAATCCTTCCCTTCCGTTTCTCTTTTTATTTTGAGAGGGGACAAGTGTTTTGCAGTTGCCAAATGTTTAGTATGTATTTTTAAAGGTAACCAGGAATCATGGAATCACGACCCTAGGAAACTTCTGGGCATCTATCTTTTTGTATAGAGTTTGGAATCCACATCGAGAGGGAAAAACAGGGCATCTTGCTGAGAACGATATGGAAATCCGGTTCTAGGAGTTCTCATTTTCCGGAATCTGCAGGGCCTCTTGAAAAGGTTTAATCACCAATCTGGGCTTCTGGGTTGCTACATTTTTCAGAGCCACTTGCTCTGTGAATACCCTAAAGCTGTCATTACAGATCCACAGGAAATTTCTGGTCCTCTTGTTAGTTGTAATCAACGATCTGGCCCTACAAATCCTTTTGTGCCCTAGGAACATGTACTACCATAATCATGTTCCCCAGCATCAAAAGGCATATTGGTACAAAATTCCTCGATTCAGGTGACCTCAAAATACAGAAAATTCTTGTGAGTGGGCCGGTAGAAATTGGGGTTTGGGTTTGGAATATTCCACATTTTGGGGAGGTCTTGTGAAGGGGAACCAGGAATCTTGAATTCCAGTTCCCCCAGATCATTATGGACGTCTTTCTCTTGATATCCAAGCAACTGGAATTCTAGGTCACCAGGAAATATCTTGGCGTCTGGCTGAGAATGAAGCAGGTATTTCAGTAATGGGGTCCTCATACACAGAATACTACATGAACTGTTGCTAGGGAAGAATAAGGAATCTTCGCTACACGAGGCCTCCATCCCCAAAACCTACAGACCGTCTTGCGAAGAGATAACCTCCATTCAGGTTTTGGGAGTAGGAATCTGGATAATGGGAGTTCTCATATACAGGAAACTGCACTGTCTATTGCTAAAGGAGAATATGGAATCTGGTTTTCACGTGACCTCCATCCCAATAAAACTTCAGGGTTTCTTGCTAAGGGCTAAAGACGAATTTGGGTTTTTGAAGCATAAACTAGGGACATGAAATCCTCATATACAGGCAACGTACTGATTTTTCCTAAGAAAGAATAAGGAATGTGGGTGACATGTTTTCTCAATCTCCAAAAAAGTATACGGCGTCCTCCTAGATTCTAAACAAGGATCAAGTTTTCGACGCATGTATCTGTTAACAGGAGAACTCATGTACAGGTAAGTGCACGGCTGTTGCTAAAAATAAGGAATCTGGCTTATACGAATCCTCAGTCCTGAAAATCTACAGGGCATCTTACAGACCGCTAAAGAAGAATCAGGGATTAGAGACTGAATGTGGGTAATAGCAATCCTCATATACAGGAAACTACATGGCGTCTTGTTAAAAAAGGAGAAGAAATATGTTTTCCACGGTTCCTCTATCAAAGAATCTACATGACTTCTTAATAAGGGTCAAACAAGAATCAGGGTTTTGAAACAGTAATCAAGGGAAAGAGAGTCCTCACATACAGGACACTACATGGCCTCCAACTAAGTATGAATAAAGAATCATTGTTGTACGTATCCTCAGTCCAAAAAATTCCCAGGTTGTCTGCTATGGGACAAACGAGAAACAGATCTTCGAGCTTCCCAAATGTTTCAGAGCAATTTAGTATTCGGATATTATGAATCAGTCATTTCAAGACTCCAGCAACAATCTGGTCCTCTTAAAAGTTGTAAATGATATTGGGCACTCCAATTTCGTTAAGTTCCTCAGAACAACTAAGGCCAGATTCCAGGACAAAAAGAATCTTCTTGCCATATTTGAATGTAACTCTGGTCTTACGGTCAATGCTACAATCCTTCCGATTCCGTGTCTCTTTTTATTTTGAGGCTGGGCAAGGGTTTTACACTTGCCAAATGTTTACTACGTACTTTTAATGGTAACCAGGAATCGTGGAAACCACATCCCTGGGAAACAACTGGGCATCTGTCTTTTGATATACTGATTTTGGAATCCAAATCTATAGGAAAAATCAAGGCATCTTACTGAGAATAAAAAAAAATTCCGGTTCTAGGATTTCTCATTTTCCGGAATCTACAGGGCCTCTTGATAAGGTTTAATCAGGAGTCTGGGCTTCTGGGTCCCTACATTTTCAGAGCTACTTGCTCCGTGGATATTCTAAATCTGTCATTATGGATCTTCAGGATCTTTCTGGTCCTCTTGTTAGTTGTAATCAAGGATTTGGCCCTAGAAATCCCTTTGTTTCCAGGAACCATCTATGACCATAATCATGGTCCCCAGAATCAAAAGGTATATTGGTACAAAATTCCTCGATTCAGGTGACGTCAAAGTACACAATATTCCTGTGGGTGGGCCAGTAGGAATTGGAGTTTGGGCTTAGAATATTTCATATTTTGGGGAGGTCTTGTGAAAGGGAACTAGGAATCTTGGATTCCAGTTCCCAAAGAACATTATGGACGTCTTTCTCTTCATATCCAAAAAACTGAAATTCTCGGTCTCCAGTAACTGTCTTGGCATCCTGCAGAGTGAAGCAGGAAGCTGGGTAATGGAGGTCGTCATATACAGGAAACTACACTTCATATTGCTAAGGATGTATAAGGAATCTTCCTTATATGAGTCCTCAATCCCATAACTGCAGGCCGACTTCCTAAGAGGTAACCACGAATCAGAATTTTGAAGTAAGAATCTGGGTAATGGGAGTCCTCACATCAGGAAACTTCACTGCCTATTGCTAAGTAAGAATTAGGAATCTGATTACTCGTGTCCTCAATCTAAAAAAACTTCAGTTCGTCTTGCTATGGGCTAAACACAAATCATGGTGTTTTCGAGGATGAATCTGGGAAATGGATTCCTGATTTACAGGCAGCTACATGACCTTTTGCTAAAAAAGTATAAGGAACCTGTCTTACATGAGTCCTCAATCCCAAAAATCTACAGAGCATCTTGGAAAGTGTAAAAATGGAATCAGAGTTTCGAAGCAGAATTTATCTAATGAGTGCCTTGTTATACAGGAAAATTCACAGCCCCTTTCCAAGGAAGAAAAAGAATCAGAGTTATAGCATACCTCAGTCAGGAAAATCAACAGACCATTTGCTGTGGGCTATATAATAATCAGGGTTTATAAGCTGGAACA
>NW_007246334.1:5811-9156 GCF_000164805.1 Carlito syrichta | reverse complement strand
GTTCTTATGGTTTGAGGTTTTACATTTAGTCTCTGATCCATTTGGAATTAACCCTTTGTGCATGGAGATAGATAGGGGTCCTGTTTCAATCTTCTGCATGTGGTCAGCCAGTTTTCCCAGCACCATTTACTGAATAGGTTCTCCTCTCCCCAGTGGTAGATGGTGGAGGCTTTGTCGCATTTGAGTTGGTTGAGAAATTGAGGTTTTGCTTCTGGAATCTCAATTCTATTCCATTGATCTATATGCCTGTTCCTATACCAATACCAAGCTGTTTTGATAATTGTAGCTTTATAGTAAAGTTTGAAGTCTGGTAATGTGATACCACCTGCTTTGTTTTTTTTTTTGCTGAGGATTGTTCTGGCTATTCTTGGAAGTTTGTGTTTCCATATGAATTCCTGTGTTGTTTTTTCTAGGTCTGAGAAGAATGTTGCTGGTAATTTGATGGGTATTGCATTGAATTTGTAGATTGCCTTAGGTAAGATGGACATCTTCACAATGTTGATTCTTCTGATCCATGAGCATGGGATATTTTTCCACTTGTTTGTGTCAACTTTGATTTCTTTGAGCAGTGTTTAGTAGTTTTCCTTGCAAAGGTCTTTCACGTCTCTGGTTAGGAAGATGCCAAGGTATTCATTTTTTTTGTAGCTATTGTGAATGGAATTGTGTTTTTTATTTGGGTTTCTGTTTGTTTATTATTGGTGTAGAGAAATGCGATTGTCTTTTGTACATTTATTTTGTAACCTGAGACTTTGCCAAAGGCTTTTATCAGTGTAAGGAGGTTTTTGACAGATTCTCTTGGGTTTTCAAGGTATACAATCATATCATCTGCAAAGAGAGATAACTTGACTTCCTCTTTTCCTATTTGGATACCCCTGATTGGCTTCTCTTCTCTGATTGCTCGAGCCAGGATGTCCAATACTATGTTGAACAGGAGGGGTGAGAGTGGAAATCCTTGTCTTGTTCCAGTTTTCAGATGAAATGGTTCTAATTTTGGTCCATTTAGGAGTATGCTCACTGTGGGTTTCTCGTAGATGGCTTTTACTATTTTGAGGTATGTTCCCCGTATGCCTAGATGTTCAAAGGTTTTTATCAAGAAGGGGTGCTGGATTTTATCAAAAGCTTTTTCTGCATCTAATGATATGATCATGTGGTTTTTGTTTTGAAATCTGTTGATGTATTTAATAACATTTATGGTTTTACGAATGTTGAACCAGCCTTGCATCCCAGGAATGGAGCCTACTTGGTCATGATGAATGATTTTTGAGATGTATTGCTGAATCCGGTTTGCTAGAATCTTGTTGAGAATTTTAGCATCTATGTTCATCAAAGATACTGGCCTGTAGTTCTCTTTCTTTGCTGGATCTTTACCTGGCTTGGGTATCAATGGCTTCGTAAAATGATTTGGGGAGTGTTCCATCTTTTTCAATCACCTGGAATACCTTCAGTAGGATTGGTATCAGCTCCTCCTTAAATGTCTTGTAGAATTCTGCTGGAAAGCCATCTGGACCAGGGCTTTTTTTGGTAGGAAGATTTCTTATTATGTAATCAATTTCCTTGATTGGTATTGGTTTATTTAGGGTCTCAATTTCTTCTTGTTCCAACCTATGTAGGTTGTGTGATGTCAGAAAGTCCTCCATTTCCTTAATGGTTTTCAAGTTTGTTTCCATACAAGTGTACGTAGTAGTCTCTAATGATCTTTGTATTTCTCAGGATCAGATGTGACTTCATCTTTTGTGTTTCTGATTGTGCTTATTTGGTTTTTTTCTCGTTTTTTCTTGGTCAGTCTAGCTAGGGGACCATCTATCTTGTTTATTCTTTCGAAGAACCAGCTTTTTGTTTCTTTGATTTTTTGTATTATCTTTTTGTCTTCTATGTCCTGGATTTGGGCTTTTATTTTGGTGATCTGGATTCTTCTGCTGAAATTAGGGTTTTTGTGGTCTTGCTTTTCCAGCTTCTTTAGGTGGCTTGTTAGGTTGTGAATTTCTGTTCCTTCCATTTTCTTCATGTGTGTTTGTAGGGATATAAATTCCCCTCTTACTACAGCTTTCAGGGCATCCCAGAGATTTTGGTAAGATTTTTCTTCATTTTCATTTGTTTCCAGGTATCTTTTGATCTGTGTTTTGATTTCATCATTGACCCAGGAGTTGTTTAGCATCATGCTGTTTAGTGTTCATGTCTTTGTGGGTTTTTGGGGGGCACTTTGTTGGTGTCAATGTTTATTTTTATTCCACTGTGGTCCGAGAAGGTGCATGGTAGAATTTCAGTCCTTTTAAATTTGCTTATACTTGATTTGTCTCCAATTATGTGGTCAATCTTAGAATATGTTCCATGCGGTGATGAGTAGAATGTGTATTCTGTGGTCTTTGGATGGAGTGTTCTGTAGGTATCAATTAAGTCCATTTGGTCCAGAGTCTCATTGAGGTTCCGGATCTCCTTGCTGATATTTTGTCCTGATGATCTGTCTAGGGTTGTGAGTGGTGTATTAAAGTCCCTAGTTATTATGGTGTTAGAATCAATGTCTTTCTTTAATTTTCCTAGAAGTCGCTTTATGAATGTTGGTACACCTATGTTGGGTGCATATATGTTTAGGATAGATATTTCTTGTTGATGGAGTGAACCTTTTATCATTATGTCGTGGCCCTCTGTATCTTTTTAAATTTTTGATAGCTTAAATGGTATTTTGTCTGAAATTAGGATTGCGACTCCGCCTTTCTTTTGTGTTCCATTCATCTGAAAATTTGTTTCCCATCCTCTTTACTTTGAGTCCGTGTATGTCCTTTCTAGTGAGATGGGTCTCTTGAAGGCAGTATATTGTTGCCCGGTGATATTTTATCCATTTTGTCATTCTATGTCTTTTCAGTGGTGCGTTTAGTCCATTCACATTCAGACTAATTATTGAAATGTGAGAGTTCGTCCCTATCATGGAGTTCTTATTGAGTTGTTGTTCTTCCCCTTGGGTTTTTCTTTTTTTTTTTTTTGGTCTTTCTTTTGGTTTTGGGGTTGGTTCGTGTATATTTTATTCTTTCCCCTATACTCTTGTGAAGAACGTTGTTCCTTTTTCCTTTTCTTCTGTGTTTAGTACTTTCTTAAGTGTTTCAGGTAGAGATGGTTTGGTGGCAGCATAAGTTCTTAGGGATTGGATATCTGGGAAAGATTTTAATTCTCCCTCACTGATGAAACTTAGCTTGGCCGGGTATGTTATTCTGGGTTGTAACTTTTTATCTTTTAGGACTTTGAAGATAGGGCTCCAAGCTCTCCTAGCCTGAATGGTTTCTGCAGATAAATCTGCTGCTATTCTGATTGGTCTTCCATGGTAGGTGATCTGGCCTTTTTCTCTTACTGCCT
>NW_007246334.1:1483-5424 GCF_000164805.1 Carlito syrichta | reverse complement strand
ATTAGATAAGGAAAGTTTTCTTGAATGATCTCATGGAAAGTTTGTTCCAATGTGGTCTCTGTTTCTCTTTCTGCCTCAGGGAGTCTGATTATTCTTAGGTTAGGCCTCTTGAGGTAGTCACTCATCTCTTGAAGGTTTTGTTCTGTCTTTTTGAGCTTATTTTCTGTGTTTTTAAGAGTTTGGGTTATTTCTATATTTTGGTCCTCAAGCTCTGAGATTCTTTCTTCTGCTTGGGTAATTCTGCTTTCCATGCTTATCAATTTGTTATTTATTTCATTCACAGTATTCTTTATTACTGTTATCTCAGATATCAGCTCCTTCCTAGTTTCTTCTTGTTTCGCCTCAATTCTTTTTAATCTCTCCATTATTGTTTTGATATTTACCTTTGCAATTTGAGACCCTTCATTCTGGGGGCTATTCATTGTTTGCATTCCAAAGTCAGTTTTCTCAGTATCTGCTCTCCCAGGCGTCTGGGAGAGACCCATACTCTTCTTTTGGTTTTTCTTCATTTCTGTAGATTTTTCTCCCTCTCCCCCTTTCCCTCCCCCTCTTCAATTCTGTTTTTGAGGGAAGGTGGGGTTGCTTTTATTTCTCTTCTGCAATGACCTGTTCTTCCTTATGAGGGTCTTCTGGCTTTGTTCACTTTTCCCTCTGCTTTACAGTCTGTCTATTCAGCAGTATGCAGTCTAGGTCCCTATATTTTAAAAGGGGGCATATAAAAGAGGAAAATAATGGAGGAAGGGGGGGTCAATAGGGAGTTAGAAAGAGAGAAGTGCGAGAGGGAAAACAGATATGCATACCAACTCTCAGGTGAGAAGGAGACACAGGGCCGGGAAGAGGTGAAGAAAGACACGTAAGAAAGATTCCCTAAAGAGTACTGATAGCTACACAGAGACAGGCCAATAAAATCAAGAAACAGTGTAAGTCAGTAGGTAAACAACAAACGTGATCTAAACCAACAGTTACAATGATAAAATCATAAGTCAAAATAAGCGATCAGACTAGAGTCACTTCTGTGATCTTCGATTCCAGCCTCTCCCTTTTGTTTTTCGTTGCAGCATAGGGGTGGGGCTTTGTCTCCTGTTTCACACTGTTGCCTTAGGAACTGAGGTAAAGTTTGTTGATAGGTGGGCGGGGTGTTGGAAGTCTCTGCCTGGAGAATAGCAAGGTAGTTTACCCAGATCTGTTTTTCTCCACTTGTCTGGGTCCCCCCGCTTGGGGTCTCGCACTGAGTGCCTCGGCCAGGGTGGGCCCGGAGTTCCAGAGCTCCAAAGCTCCAAAGGGCAGGCAGTGGGCAGCGAGAGTGGCTCTGGGCCCCCCACAGGGTACTTCAGCCAGGAATGGGACCGGTATCTCTGAGGGGCGGGCGCTCAGAGCCTCCCTGTGTGACCGGCAGTGCCGGGTGCCGGGCTGGATACAATGCAGCCGGGGAGAGAGCCGGATGGGGCAGGGACCCTAAACTCCCAGCATGCAGTGGAATAGCAGCGGCGAGAGGCTGCAATATCTGGCCTTAGGAAATGAGGTAAAGTTTGTTGATAGGTGAGCAGGGCAATGGAAGTCTCTGCCTGGAGAATGGCGAGGCAGTTTAAGCAGATCTGTTTTTCTCCACTTGTCTCGGTCCTCCGGCTTGGGGTCTCGCACTGAGTGCCTCAGCCAGGGTGGACCCAGAGTTCCAGAGCTCCAAAGTTCCAAAGGGCAGGCGGTGAGCAGCGAGAGTGCTGCTGGGCCCCCTACAGAGTACTTCAGCCAGGAATGGGACCGGTGTCTCTGAGGGGCAGGCACCCAGAGCCTCCCTGTGTGACCGGTGGCTTGGTGCCGGGTGCCCGGGCTGGAGACAATGCAGCCAGGGAGGGATCTGGAGGGGGCTGGGACCGGAGAATTCCACACACGCAGTAGAACAGCAGCAGTGGGGGGGCACAATATCTGTCCCTGCGTGGGACTGAAGTTCCCGGACCTGGCACCAGCACGGTTGGTGGTGGGCTGGGGGATGGGGGAAGAGAAGTAATAGCCTTTTTGGGAACTCACGTTCAGAGAATCTCTCCAGTTCACCTATGCCGTTGCCATCTTGCCTCTCTCTCTTAATGCAGATTTTAAGTGATGAATTTTGTTGGTTATGTTTTTACTCCTCATATTAAATTCACTATGGCTTTGTTAGTAAAATCTTTCAATAGTGTCCACCTTACCATTTTTTAAAGTTTTTCTACAAAGAAGAGGTCTTACATTTTGCTGTGTTGCAGCAAATTACTATGCCATTTCTCCGTCTCTATTTTCTCCTCCTCTGCCTCCTCCTTCTCCTCTTCCTATTCTTCTTATCTTTTTATGGTTAATTATCCTAGTAATAGTTTCTGCATCTTCATTTTATTTTGCAACAGAAGTATACATATATTTTATTTTTTTAATGTTCATACTTAATTTGTAAACAAAGAAAAACACTATATTATGTTGTAGGTAAAATAGTGATTTACCAACAATGCTCATGTCCTATCCTGAAACCCATGCTATTTTAAAGTTGCATGGTCTATTTGGAGTGCCCAAGATTATCCCCACTTTCAATTATTTTATTTTTAATAAGATTCATGGACCTCATAAATTGTTATACCTCTGGTTACTACTTACAGCTCAAAAAGGACACATACAGATTAAAATTAACGAAGTGGAATGATGCATGAAGTAAAGTTCAAAAGAACCCAAGCACAGATTCCTAGCAAAAGAATCTCACGAATGCATTTAATTCTCTCAGCATTGATGTGTAACTCATTTTATGTGTTGCCAACAAGGAAAGCTCACCTCACCTTTGAGTCCTGGGTTTTTTTATTGGGAATAACTCACATACACACGTAGTTCCTGCATGTCTGGCCTCATCTTCACCCAACTTCTGATCCCCTGAGTAAAAAGAGTTGTTCACCACACAACACATTTTTCTGTTCAAACTGATATGGTGTGAGCCAAAACCTCCAGCATACAAAAACACTCATATCAAGTAGAACAGTCTTTAGAGACATCTGAGATCTGTTCCCAGGAGCCAGCCAAAGGCCAGTTCATAAAATACAATTTTCTTGATAATGTGCAACCAAGACTGAGTTAATCTTCTCTTGCATGTATGGTAATAAGGAACTAAGGTGGTGGGTGTAAACAAGCTTTAGAGAGATTATTCTGTATTATCGAAGTAGGCCCAAAGTAATGCCAATTGTCCTTTTATTTGTAAAAAGCAAACAGATAAACAGTTGTATGAGAAAGGTTTATCCTAATGCTATGCCTTTGAAGATGGAAGAAGAAATTCATGAGCCAATGAATGTGGATCCCCTCTACATGTGGAAATTGACAAGGAAATGAATTGGTCTCTTAAGACTCCACAAGGAATAGGGCATTGGACAGCTTGGTAGTAGTCCAGTGAGACTTACTTTGAATTTCTGACCTCCAAAGCTGTAAGATAATATTTATGCTACTTTTAAGCCACCAAGTTTTTGATAATTTGTTACAGTAGTAATATAAAACTAATCTATATCATAATTGAAGTATTTTTAAATTTATTTTAAAATTATGATTTTGTATATGTGTCACTGTAACCCCTGCTGCTACATAAAAATTTAAGTAAACTCATTAGAATGTTTCATTGTGTAGGAAAAAATTATTCTGAGTCACTTTTTTGACAGCAGCTAATTTAGTGATGTGTGTATTAAATTTTGATTTCTCAATAGTCATAAATGCATATCAGGTGCTCAATAACTACAGTGGCTAATTGCAAAATATTAACCAACACAGTAAAGTATTGCATAAATTGTGAAAAATCATTAAAATAGACCCCCAAAATTACTGGTAACTAGCGGAAATGTAGGCATCTTCTCAAGTTATCACTGCCTTTCATTGTGTAAGCTAATTTATAACATTATAAGTTCTATAAAACTGGTAATAACACAAATGACACAAATACAAATGAGCTG
>NW_007246334.1:0-1399 GCF_000164805.1 Carlito syrichta | reverse complement strand
CCTCTATTTTAAAATTTATATTGGCTACTTTTTTGTCAATATATGTGTGGTTCTTGGATTATCACTTGTAATATCTTACTAGTTCCCCTCATTAATTAATAAATTAAGTATTCTCTGACAGATAATTATTGTATGCTTTCATGAATAATGATTTTTCTTATAAACAAACTATAACAATATATAAATGGAATTATAATTTACTTAGAAAAATGATGAAACACAAATTTTGTTCTGAACTATTCCAGGATATTAAGCACTTTTTGAACCTAAGATAATGATAAGTGCATCTAGTCATAATTAAAACATGGCATTTTCTTATTTCTCATACAGAGTGATATAGACCTCCTCAGGGTCAATCCAACCAATAGAAAAGTCATTTTTTATAGAGATGAATCTTCTCTGTTATGAGCGCCAATATTTGCAAATATAGCAGTGTATTTTTTATCCTGTTATAAATAAGCATAATTAGTGAAGGAAACTTCAAAACATGGTGTTTTAGTTTCCTAGGACTGCCATATAAGTGTACCACAAACTGGGTGGCTTAAACAACAACAATGTATTGTCTCAGCATTTTAGAGAACAGAAGTCATGATTAAGGTGTTAGTAGGATTAGTTCCTTCTGCGGACTATGAAGGAAAATTGTTGGGAGCCAACATCTATAGCTACATGGCTGAGGCCTGTAAAGGCCCATCTGGAAGATCGCCTCTGACATAGGATATCAGTTATACCTATGATATTGGCATGTGATTAGTGACCAGTGAGCATATATGGCAGTAAAACTTATAAGTAAATCTCAATACACCTGATGGAAAGTGCATAGCAGAATTATTTCTCTCTGTCTTTCTAAGTTTTACTTCTTTCTAGATATTTTTTAACTTCTATTTCCTGGTAGACTGGGTAGTCCGCTCTTGTTCCCGAAAGCTGTTTCCCCTAGGGCTAAGATTAGAAACTAAATTACCATGATAGTTTTGTTGCCCTGCCCCTAGCCAGGTAGAATGTTTTCTTTTGTTTCGTTAATTACCGAAACTCTGTCTGCTTCAGTCCATGGCCGCCATCTTGGAAGCCCTGCATTTCCTTGTTCAAGAGTGTGACAGCTACTATTTGATTTTGAGAGTAGACTTGTTGGGATAAAATATATACATATACACTCATAGCTGCGTAAATCTATGCTTGCTGTTTTGATTCCTTTTGCTACATTATTCAAGTGTAATAGTTACTATACGATGTATAAAAGAATTAACGATAAGGTATTAGCTTAATAGGATATAGCATAGTATTAAAGTCCAATAACTAGATCATATGAAAATTAAAGTTTAGACATATGAAACATATGAATTATAGTAAAGTTTGGTAGTTTAAGAATAAGTTTTAACTGAGTTATAAGGCATTACGTAAATCG
>NW_007246333.1:1979-6472 GCF_000164805.1 Carlito syrichta | reverse complement strand
CTTGTAGATTCAGGTGATTGATAACTCCATGAAGCGTATTCCCTTTCCGTTCTCACCAAGATGCCCTGATTTTCCCTGTCCATGTGGATTCCAAAAGTGTGTATACAAAATGTGGATGCGCAGCTGTTTCCTAGGGACATGGATTCCATGAATCCTGGTTACATTTTAATAATTCGTACTAAATATTTGGCAACTGCAAAATCCTCGGCCCCTCTACAAAAATAGTACAAACGGAAATTTAAGGATTACCAAGTTCATCTTAAGACCAAAGTTACATCCAAATACGGTAATATGATACTTTCTTCCAGGAATCTGGCCTTAATTGTCCCGAGGAACCTAAAGGACTTGTACTATCAGATACCCGATTACAACTGTCAAGAGGATCAGAATGTTGCTGAAGTCCTGAAATGACTGATTCATAATAACCACAAGCCAAATAACTCTGAAATATGAGATGAGCTCGAAGACTTGATTCTTGTTTATTCCGCAGCATGACAACCTGAGAATTTTTGGATTGTGGACTAGTGTATCACAGATTCCTTATTCTTTCTTAGTGAGGGGCCGTGTAATGTCCTGTATATGAGGACTCCCTTTCCCCAAATCCGGTTTGGAAACCCTGATTCTTGTTTTGCAATTAGCAAGATGTCATGTCGATATTGTGTTGGAGGAACCATGTAAAAGAGGTTTCTGAGTTCTCCTTAGCTAGAGATCATATAGATTCTGCATAAGAGGACTGCTATTACCTATGTTCCAGCTTCTAAACCTTGATTCTTGTTTAGACCACAGCAGATGACCTGTTGAGTTCCTGACTGTGGTATGCTATAACCTGGATTCTTTTTCTTGGTTGTCAAGGGGCTGTGTATTTTCCTGTATATTATGACTTTCATTAGATACATCTTGCTTCGAAACTCTGTTTCCCTTTTAGCACATTATAAGATGCTCTGCAGATATTTGGGATTGAGGACTCGTGTAACTCAGATTCCTTATTCTTTCTTAGCAAAAGGTCATGTAGTTCCCTGTAAATAAGGACTCCATTTCCCTGATTCATGCTCAAAAACACCATGATTCGTGTTTAGCCCATAGCAAGACAACCTGAAGATATTTGGGGATTGAGGAAACAAGTAATGCAGATTGCTAATTCTTACTTAGCAATAGGCAGTGAAATTTCCTGTATGTGAGGACTCCCATTACCCAGATTCTTACTTCAAAAACGTGATTCGTGGTTACCTCTTAGAAAGACAGCCTGTAGTTTCGGGATTGAGGACTCATCTAAGGAAGATTCCTTATTCTTCCTTAGCAGTATGACGTGTAGCTTCCGGTATATGACGACCTCCATTACAGAGCTTTCTGCTTCACTCCTCAGGATGACGAGACAGTTCCTGGTGACCGAGAATTCCAGTTTTTTGGATATCAAGAGAAAGACGTCCAGAATGTTGTTAGGGCACTGGAATCCAAGATTCCTAGTTCCCCTTCTCAAGACCTCCCCAAAATGTGGAATCTTTCAAAACCAAAATCCCAATTCCGACCTGCCCTCCCACAAGAATTTTCTGTAATTTGAGGACACCAGATTCGATGAATTTTGTACCAATATACCTTTTGACTCTGGGGAATATGATTATGGTCGTAGATGTTCTTTGGAAACAAAAGGATTTGTAGGGACAGAGCGTTGATTACAACTAACAAGAAGACCACAATATTCCTGAGGATCTGTAATGACACATTTAGCGTATCCACGGAGCAAGTAGCTCTGAAAATGTAGGTATCCAGAAGCCCACATTGCTGATTATACCTTATCTAGAGGCCCTGTAGATTCCGGAAAATGAGAAATCCTAGAACCGGATTTCCTTTCCGTTCTCAGTAAGATGATCAGATTTTTCCTGTTGATGTGGATTCCAAACTCAGTATATCAAAAGACAGATGCCTAGCAGTTTCCTAGGGACGTGAATTCTATGATTCCTGTTTACCTTTAAAAATACGTACTAAACCTTTGGAAACTGCAAAACCCTTGTCCTGTATCAAAATAAAAAGAGACACGAAAGGAGAAGGATTACAGGGTTCACCTTAATACCAGAGATACATCCAAATATGGCAAGAATATTCTTTTTGCCCTGGAATCTGGCCTAGGTTTTTCTGAGGAACATAACGGACTTGGAGTGCCCAATACCCGTTTACAACTTTTAAGAGGACCAGAATGTTGCTGCAGTCCTGCAATGACCGATTCATAATATCGGCATGCTATATTGCTCCAAAACATTTGGGAAGTTCGAAGCTCTGTTTCATGTTTGTCGCACAGCAGACACCTTGGGAATTCTTTGGATTGGGGACACCTACAGCAATGATTCTTTATTCGTACTTATTTGGAGGCCGTGTAGAGTCATGTATGTGTGGACTCTCTTTCCCTAGATTCCTGTTTTGAAACCCTGATTCTTGTTTAGCCCTTAGTAAGACGTCATGTTGATTTTTTGATAGACGAACCGTGGAAAAGATATTTCTTCTTTTTCTTAGCAAGAGGCCATGTAGTTTCCTGTATAAGAGGATTGCTATTACCCACATTCATGCCTCGAAACCCTGATTCTTCTTTAGCCCTCAGCAAGATGCCTTGTAGGTTTTCAGGACTGAGGACTCATATAACACAGATTCCTTATATTTAGCAACAGCCGTGCATTTGCCTGTGTATGAGTACTCCTGTTCACAGATATATGCGTTGAAAGTTTGATTCTTGTTTAGATCTTAGGAAGACGCCATGTATTTTTAGGGGATTGAGAAACATATCACCCTGATTCCTTTTTCTTTACAGGAAAAGTCATTGCAGTTGCCTGTATAAGGGGATTTAATTTCGTAGTTTATGCTTCAAAAACGCAAATTTGTGTTTAGCCCTTAGCAAGACACCTTGAAGTTTTTTGGGGGATGAAGGACACGTGTAAACATGATTCCTTACTCTCCTTTAGCAATACGCAGTGCAGTTTTTTGTAAATGAGGACTGCCATTATCCACATTCCTACTCCCAAAACCTAAATGTTGGTTACCTCTTAGCAAGATGCTCTGTAGGTTTTTGGGATGGAGGACTCGTGTAAGCAAGATTCCTTATTCTTGCGTATCAACAGATCGTGTAGTGTTCTGCATAGGAGGACTCCCATTACTGAGATTCATGCTTCATTCTCAGCAAGACACAATGATATTTCCTGATGACCTAGAATTCCAGTTGCTTTGATTTCAAGAGAAAGACTTGCATAAAGTTCTTGAGCAATTGGAACCCAAGATTCCTGGTCCGTTTTCAAAAGACACACTAAATATATGGCGACATAGATGCCCAGATTGCTGTTTAAACCATATCAAGAGACCTTGTAGATTCAGGCGATTGAGAACTCCATGAAGCGGATTCCCTTTCCGTTCTCAGCAAGATGCCCTGATTTTCCCTGTCCATGTGGATTCCAAAAGTCTGTATACAAAATGTAGATGCCCAGATGTTTCCTAGGGACGTGGATTCCATGAATCCTGGTTACAATTTAATAATTCGTACTAAATATTTGGCAACTGCAAAACCCTCGGCCCTCTCCAAAAAAAGTACAAACGGAAATTTAAGGATTACCAAGTTCATCTTAAGACCAAAGTTACATCCAAATATGTTAATATGATACTTTCTTCCAGGAAACTGGCCTTAATTGGCCCGAGGAACCTAAGGGACTTGTACTACCAGATACCCGATTACAACTCTCAAGAGGACCAGAATGTTGCTGGAGTCCTGAAATGACTGATTCATAATACCCACAAGCCAAATATCTCTGAATCATGAGACGAACACGAAGTCTTGATTCTTGTTTATACTGCAGCAAGACACCCTGAGAATTTTTCGGATTGTGGACTAGTGTATCACAGATTCCTTATTCTTCCTTAGCGAGGGGCCATGTAATGTCCTGTATATGAGGACTCCCTTTCCCCAGAATCCTGTTTAGAAACCCTGATTCTGGTTTTGCCATTATCAAGATGTCATGTAGATAATCTGATGGAGGAACCGTGTAAAACATGTTTCTTATTTTTCCTTAGCTTGAGATCATGTAGATTCTGTATATGAGGAATGCTGTTACCTTTGTTCCAGCTTCTAAACCCTGATTATTATTTAACAAACACCTGATGGCCTGTTGATTTTATCTGACTGAGGTATCCTATAACCTTGATTCTTTTTCTTCCTTGGAAAGGGGCTGTGTATTTTCCTGTATAATAGGACACTCATTAGAAAAATTCTGCTTCGAAACTCTGATTCTATTCAGAACTTTCCAAGATGTTCTGTAGGTTTCTGGGATTGAGGACTTGTGTAACCCAGGGTTCTTATTCTTTCTGATCAAAAGGTCATGTTGTTGCCTGTAAATAAAGACTCCAATTCCCAGATTCATGCTCGAAAACACCATGATTCGTGTTTACCCCATAGCAAGATGACCTTAAACTTTTTTGGGATTGAGGACCTGAGTAACGCAGATTCCTTATTTTACTTAGCA
>NW_007246333.1:0-1462 GCF_000164805.1 Carlito syrichta | reverse complement strand
TGTTTAATGACAGATTAACCATATCCACGGAGCAAGTAGCTCTGAAAATGTTGGGACTCAGAAGCCCAGATTGCTGATCAAACCTTATCAAGAGGCCCTGTATATTCCGGAAAATGAGAACTCCTAGAATTGGATTTCCATTTTATTCTCAGTAAGATGCTCTTATTTTTCCTGTCGATTTGGATTCCAACTTCAGTATATCAATAGACAGATGCCCAGAAGTTTCCTAGGTACGTGGTTTCCATGATTCCTGGTTACCATTAAAAGTACGAAGTAAACATTTGGCATGTGCAAAACCTTTGTCCCGTTTCAAAATAAAAAAAAGACATGGAAGGTAAAGTATTACCGGGTTCACCTTAAGACCACAGCTACATCCAAAAATGGTAAGGAGTCTCTTTTTGTCCTGGAATCTGGCTTTAGTTGTTCTGAGGTACCTAGCTGACTTGGAGTGACCAATAACCATTTACAACTTTTAATAGGACCAGAATGTTGCTGCAGTCCTAAAATGACCGATTCATAATATCTGCATGCTAAACTGCTCCAAAACATTTGGGGAGCTCGATCTCTCTTTCTTGTTTGTCCCATAGCAGACAACCTGGGAAGTTTTTTGAATTGAGGATGCGTACAACAATGATTCTTTATTCGTACTTAGTTGGAGGCCACATAGTGTCCTGTATGTGAGGACTCTCTTTCCCTTGATTCCTATTTTGAAACCCTGAAACTTGTTTACCCCTTAGTAAGACGCCATGTAGATTTTGTGATTGAGGAACCGTGGAAAACAGCTTTCTTATCTTTTCTTAGAAAGAGGCCATGTAGTTTCCTGTGTATGAGGATTGCTATTACCCACATTCATGCCTCGAATCCCTGATTCTTCTTTAGGGGTCATCAACGTAGATATTCAGGACTGAAGACTCATATAACCCAGATTCCTTTTTTTTTATCAAAAGCCGTGCAGTTGACTGAATATGAGTACTCATGTTCACGGATACTGGCGTCAAAAGCTTGATTCTGGTTTAGGTCTTAGAAAGACATCGTATACATTTTGAAGATTGAGAAAGCATGTCAACCACATTCATTATTCTTTCGTAGGACAAGTCAGTGCAGCTGCCTCTATATGAGGATTTCATTTCCCTACTTTAAGCTTCAAAAACCCAAATTCGTGTTTAGCCCTTAGCAAGAAACCCTGAAGTTTTACTGGGATGGAGGACACGTGTAATCCAGATTCCTTATTCTCCTTTAGCAATAGACAGTCCAGTTTCCTGTATTTGAGGACTCCCATTATCCAGATTCCTACTTCCAAAACCTAAATGGTGGTTATCTCTTAGCAAGACTGTCGGTAGGTTTTTGGGATGCAGAACTCGTATAAGGATGATTCCATATCCTTCCATAGCAACAGGTCGTTTATTTTTCTCTATATGAGGATTCCCATTACTGAAATTCCTGTTTCATTCTGAACAAGACG
>NW_007246332.1:7954-32656 GCF_000164805.1 Carlito syrichta | reverse complement strand
TCTGACTTTACTAGCTCTCTACCTAGCTAGTTAGCTGAATAGCCAGCTGACTAAACTAGCTGACTTAATTAACTAGATTGCTGACTACCAAACTGGCTTAACTAGGTAGCTACATAGCTAGGCAACCTCTAATCAGCTGACTTAACTAGCTGACTTAAACAGCTGGCCTGCTTGCTGAACAACTGAATTAACCAGCTTGATATATAGCTAGCCACCTGGCTAGCAAGCTGACTTAAGTAGTCAACTTAACTAACTAGCCAACTGTCTAGCCATCTGACGTAAGTAGCCATCAACCTAGCTAGTCAGGTGGCTAGCCAGCTGACTTAACAAGGTGACTTACCTAGATAGCCAGTGGGATAGTCAGTTGACTTAACTATCTAGCTACCTAACTAGCCAGTTTTCTAGCCAGCAGACTTAACTACGTCACTTAACTAGCTAACCAGTTGGCTAGCTGACTGACCAAACTGCCTAGGTACCTAGCTAGCCAGCTGGATAACCAGCTGACATAACTAGCTAGCTACTTACATAGCCTGCTGGATTGACAGCTGACTTTACTACTTAGCTACCTAGCTAACCAGCTGGCTATTGAGCTCATTTAACTAGGTCATTTAACTAACTAGTTAACTGTCTAGCCAACTGACTTAACTAGCTAGCTACCCAGCTAGGTGACTGGCTCGCCAACTGACAAGTCCCTGACTTAACTAACTAGCAAGCTGATACAACTAGCTGACTTAACCAGATAGCTACCAAGCTAGACCATTTGCTTAACTAGCTAGCTACCTCACTAGCTATCTAGCTAGCCAGTTGACATAACTAGCTGACTTAACTAACTAGCTAGCTGACATAACTATCTGCTTATGGAACTTGCTTCCTAACTATCCAGCTGTCTTAACTAGCTGAAATAACTAGATAGTCAGATGGCCAGATGGCTACCCACCTGACTTATTAGCTTTTTAACTAGCTAAATAGCTGGATAGCCAACTGACTTAATGAATTGACTTAAATAGATAGGCAGCTGCCTGCCAGCTGACTTAACTAGCTGTCTTGACCAGCTAGTCAGCTAGCTAAATAGCTGATTTAACTAGCTGGTTATCTATCTAGCCAGCTCTCTAGCCACCTGACTTACCTATCTGACTTAAGCTAGCAAGTTGGCTAGCCAGCTGACTTAACTAGGTGTATTGAACAGCTAGCCTACTTGCTAGCAAGCTGACTTATCAAGCTAGATACCTACATAGTCAGATTGCTAGACGACTGACTAATCTAGCTGACATAGCTAGCCAGGTGGCTAGCCAGCAGACTTAACTTGCTGACATCACTAGCTAGCCATTTAGCTATCTAGCTGACTTAACTATCTAGGTAACTACCTTGACAGTTGACTAGCCAGTTCTCTTAACTCGCTGATAAACCAGCTACCCAGCTAGCTAACCAACTGTCTAAACTAGCTTGCTAACTAGCAAGCCAGCTGCCTAGCCAACTGACTTGACTAGCTGACAACTAGCTAGCTACCTAGGTAGCCAGCTGACTTAAAGATTTATCTAGATAGCTAGCTATGTACCTTGCCAGCTGACTTAAATAGCTAGCTAACTAGCTATCTACCAGCTAGCAAACTGACTTAAATAGTTAGCTGTCTAACTAGCTAGCTGATTTAACCAGCTAGCTAGCAATTTAACTTATTCATTACCTAATGTGCTAGCTAGCTGACTTAATTATCTGACTTAACTCATTAGCTAACGAGCTACCTAGCTGACACAACCAGCGGACTTAACTCATTAGCTAACTAGCTAGCTAGCTGACTCATCCAGCTGACTTAATTCGTTAGCTATCTAGCTAGCTAGCCTACTCAACCAGCTTACTCAACCCTTTGACTAACTTTTTAGCTAACTGACTCAATGAGTTGTCTTAACCCGTTAGTTACCTAGCTAACTCCCTTACTTAATCTGCTGATGCAACCCGTTTGCTCACTAGCTGGCTAGCTGTCTTAACTAGCTGACTAAATTCGAAAACTCACTTAAATAGCTGACTTAGCTAACTGACTTCACTACTTAGCTTGCTGACTTAACTGGCTGACTTAACTAGTTAGCTTGCTGACTTAACTACCTGAATTAGTTACCTAACTATTTAGATAGCTGAATAACTAGCTGACTTATCTAATTACCTAAGTAGTTAGGTAGCAGACTTGAGTAGTTGACTTAAACAGTTAGCTAACTAGTGAGCTAGTTGACTTAGCTAGCTGTCTTAGCTAGCTAGCTGGTTAGCTAGCTTACTTAGTTTGCTGACTTAACTAGTTGGCTAATGAGAAAGCTTGACTTAAAGAGTTGGTTAACCAGTTAGCTAACTGTTTTTACTAGTTGGTAAACAATTTTACTAGCTGACATAACAGTTGGATAACAAGTTAGCTAGTTTACTTAACTTGGCTGATGAGAAGCCCAACTAGTAAGCTGGTTTAACATGTTGGTGGATTACTCAGCAAACTTCTTTCCTGGCTTAACAAGGTGGCCCACTGGTTGGCAAATAGTTAGCTGGGTCAACGAGTTGACAGACAAATTGTCCCACTAGTTAACAAGATTAACTAGTTGTCTGGCTGGTTTTCTGACCTAAATAGATGGCCAACTATTTGGCTGACTAGGTGGCTGGCCTAACTATTCCGCCACCTAGTTAGCAGATCTAACTTCTCATCTGACAGTTGGTGGACTACTCGACCGATTGGTTAGCTGAAATAACAAGTTGGCTGGCTAGTGGTCCGACTGCTTAGCTGACTTAACTAGTCAGCCGGCGAGTTAGCCGACTGGTCAGCTGAATAATTAGTTGGCCGGCGAGTGAGTCAACTGGTCAACTGACTTAACTAGTCAGCCAGCGAATAAGCCGATTGGTCAACTGAATTAACTATTCGGCTGGTGAGTGAGCTGACTGGTCAGCTTATTTTAGTCAGCTGGTATGTGAGCCAACTGGTCAGAAGACTTAACTAGGCGACCAGCAATTGAGCTGACTGATGAGCCGACTTAATTAGTCACCCATCAAGTGAGCTGATGGGTGAACTGCCATAACTAGCCAGCCAGCGAGATAGCCAACCAGTGAGTTGTCTTAACAAGCCAGCTGGCAAGGAAGCCGACTAGTTAGCTAATGTGTTGGCCTGCGAGTGAGCCGACAAGTAATTGAACTTTGGCAGGTGAGCGAGCTGACTAATTTGCTGACCGGTTGGCAGGCAAGTGAGCTGACAAGTTAGATGACCTGATGGAATGCGAGCAAGCCCACTAGTTATCTGATCAGCTGGTTGAGTAGCTAGATGATTAGTTAGCTAAGTAATTAGATTTGTTAGCTGAAATAACTAGCTAGCTGACTAGATGGCTGGCTATTTAGCTGACATAACCAGCTAGCAAACAAGCTATCTAGCTGTCTAGCTATCTGACTTAACAAGCTAGTTAACTGGCTAGTTAGCTGGCTAGCTGACTTAACTATATACCTGATAATCTAGCTGACTAGCTAGCTGACTGGACTTGCTAGCTGAGTAGTAACCTGACTAGCTAGCTGACTTAACTAGCTAGCTGAATAATTGGCTGACGTGCTAGCTGGCTTAACTAGCTAAATGGCTAGCAAGTTGACTTTAGTAGCTGAATAGCTAGTTGGCTGACTGGCTGGCTAGCCAGCTGACATAACTAGCTGGCTACAGTGTTGGTAAGATGGCTAGCCAACTGGCTTACCTTGCAAGCTACCTGGCTGGGTAGCAGGCTAAGCAGCTGGCTATCTAGCTAGTGGGCTGGCCAGCAGGCTAGCCAGCTGTCTTAAATAGCCAGGCGGCTGGCTGGACAGTCAGATACCAGCCAGCTTAACTAGCCAGTCCACCTGCTCATCAGCCGACTAGCCAGCTGGATGAACTAGCTGGCCACCTACCTGACCAGCCTGCTAAGCAGATGGTTTAAATTTCCAGCAACCTAGCTAGCCAGTCGACTAACCAGCTAAATTAACTAGCTGACTTAAGTAGATAGCCATCCGACTAGACAGCTGGCTTAACTAGCTAGCCACCTAGCTAGCCAGCTGGTTAGCCAGGTCACTTAACATGCTGACTTAACTAGCTAGCCAGCCAGCGAGCCAGCTGAATTAATTAGCTATCTACCTACCTCACAAAGTGGCTAGCGAGCTGACTTAACTAGCTGACTTAACCAGCTAGCCAGCTGGCTAGACAGCTGAGTTAACTATGTAGCTACCTAGATAGCCAGTTGGCTAGCCACTTGAATTAACTAGCTGATTTAAACAGCTAGCCAGCTGACCAGGCACCTGACTCAACTACCTGATTTAACTACTTAGCCAGCTGGCTAGACAGCTTACTTAACTAGCTGACATCCTTAACTAGCCAGGAGTCTAGCCAGCTGAATTATATAGGTAGCTACCTATGTATCCCACTGGCTTGCCAGCTGACTTAACAACCTAGCTACCTAGCTAACCAGCTGGATAGCCAGCTGACTTAACTAGCTAGCTACCCAGCTATCTAGCTAGCTAGCTGACTTAACTAGCTGACTTAGCAATCTAGCCAGCTGATATAAAGAACTGACTTAGCTAGCTACCTAGCTAGCCAGCTGACTTAGCTAGCTACCTAGCTAGCCAGCTGACTTAGCTAGCTACCTAGCTAGCCAGCTGACTTGAGTAGCTGAAATATATAGCTAGCCAACTGTCTAGCTATCTGAATTGACTAGCTTTTTGTCTAGCGAGTGAGCAGGTTAGCCAACTGACTTAACGAGGTGACTAAAGTAACTAGCAAGCTGGTAAGCAGGCTGAATTAACTACTTGATAAACGAGCTAGGCAGTTGTCAAGCCAGGTGATGAAACTAGCTGACTTAACTAGTTATACATCTGGCTAGTTAGTTGACTTAACTAGCTGTCTACCTCTATAGCCAGCTGGATAGCCAGTTAACTTAACTAGCTGACTTAATTAGCTAGCCATCTGGCCAGGCAACTGACTTAACTAGGTCACTACCAAGCTAGCCAACTGGCTAGTCAACTGAGTTAACTTGCTCTTTTAACTAGCTGACCTGCTTTATAGCCAGTTGAATTAAGTAGCTTGCTACATAACAAGCCAGGTGGCTATCCAGCTGAATTAACTAGGTGAATTATCTAGCTAGCCAGCTGTCTAGCCAGTTGACTTAAATAGCAAAATACCTAGCTAGCCAGCGGGCTAGTCAGCTGAATTATCTAAGTGAATTAACTATCTAGCCAGATGGCTGTACAGTTGACATAACTAGCTAGTTACCTAGCTGGCAAGTTGGCTAGCAGGCTGACTTAAGCTTACTTCACTAGCTAGCTAGCTGGTTAGCCAGCTGCCTTATTTGCCTAGCTATGTAGCTAGCCATCAGGCTAGACAGCTGACTAAACTAGCTGAGTTAACAAAGTAGCTCGCTGGCTAGCCAGCAGATTTAACTAGCTAGCTACCTAACAGACAGCTGGATAGCAAGCTGACTTAACTAACTGACATAACTAGACGCCTAATTGCTAGCCAGTTGACTTAACTATCTACCTACATACATAGCCCACTGGCTTGCCAGTGTACTTAACTACCTAACTACCTAGCTCCCCTGCTGGCAAGCAAGCTGACTTAAAAAGGTGACAACTAGCTAGTCAGCTTATCTAAATAGCTGACTTCACTAGCTAGCTATCTACCTAGTCTGCTGACTTAACTAACTATCATATAGCTAGCTGACTTAACTAGCTGACTTAACTACTAGATACCTGACATATCTAGCTGAATTAACTAGTTAGCTACCTAGCTAACCAACTGAACTAACTAGCTGAAATAATTAGTGAGCCAACTGTCTATGCATCTGATATAACTAGCTTTTAAATAGCTAGCCAGCTGTCTAAACAACTGAATAAAGGATCTGACTTAACTAGCTAGCCAGCTGGTTAGCCAGCTGACTAAACTAGCTGACTTAACTAACTTGCCAGCTGACTTTATTGCCTAGATACCTAGCTAGCCAGTAGCCTAGCCAGCTGACTTAACTAGCTGAATTTACGAAGTAGCCAGCTGTCTAGCCAATAGACTTAACTAGCTAGCTACCTAGCTAGAAAGCTTAATATCCAGGTGACTTAACTAGGTGACATAACAAGATAGTCTCATGGCTAGCCAGCTCACTTAATTAGCTACCTACCTACATAGCCCGCTGGTTACCAGCTGAGTTAACTACCTATCTACCTAGCAAACATGCTGGTCAGCGAGCTGACAACTGCGTGACTTAACTAGCTAGCCAGCTGGCTAGCCATCTGATTTAACTAGCTAGCTACCCTGCTTTGCAGCTGGCTAGACAGCTGATTTAACTAAATGACTTAACTAGTTAGCTACCTAGCTAGTCAGATGACTTAAGTAGCTGATTTACTAGCTAACTACCTAGCTAGCCAGATTTCTGGGCAGCTGACTTAACTAGCTTACTTATCCTGCTAGCCAGATGGCTGGCCAGCTGACTTAACTAGCTGACTTAAGTAGCTAGAGTGCTGGCTGGCCAGCTGAAATAACTAGCTGACTTAACCAGTTAGCCAAGTAGCTAGCCAGTTGACTTAACTAGCTAGCTACCTAGCTAGCTAGCTGGGAAGCCAGTTGAATTAACTAGCTGACTTAGCTTTCTAGCCAGCTGGCTACCCAGCTGAATTAACTACCTAGCCACCTAGGAAGCCAGCTGAGTTAACTAGTTGACTTAACCTGCTAGCCAACTGGTTAACCAGCTGACTCAACTAACTGACTTAACTAGTTAGCCACCTGTCTATCCAACTGACTTAACTAGCTCTCTATGTAGCTAGCTAGGTGGCTAGCCAGCTGACTTAATTAGCTGACATTTACCTAGCAAGCTGGATAGCCAACAGTAATAACTAGCTCACTACTTAGCTAGCCATTTGGCTAGCCAGCTGACTTTACTAAGCTGACATAAATAACTGGCCTACTTGCTAGTCAGCATAATTAACTTGCCTGCTATATAGTTAGCCTGTTGGCTAGCCAGCTGACTAAACTAGGTGACATAACTAGCTAGCCAGCTGTCAAGCCAGGTGATTTAATAAGACACTACCTGGGTAGCCAGCTGGAAAGCCAACTGACTTAACTAGGTGTCTTAACTTGCTGGCCAGCAGTCTAGACTGCTGACATAACTATCTACCTACCTAACCAGCCAGCTGTCTAGCCAGCTGACTTAACTAGGTGACTGAACTAGCTAGCCACCTGGCTAGCAGGTTGACTTCACTGTCTAGGTACCTAGCTAGCCAGCTGGATAGCTAGCTGACTTAACTACCTAGCTACCGAGATAACCAGCTGTCTATTGAGCTGACTTAACTGGGTTACTTAACTAACTACCTAACTTGCTAGCCAGCTGTCTTAAATAGCTAGATACGCAGCTAGGCAGCTGGCTATCCAGCTGACTTAACATGCTGATATACCTAGCTAGCAAGCTAACTTAACTAGCTGACTTAACCAGCTAGCTACCTATATCACCAGTTGGCTTAACTAGCTGATTTAAAGAGTTACATAGCTGACATAACTAGCTGATTTATATAGCTACATTCCTCGGTAACCAGCTGACTTAACTAGCAGAAATAACTAGCTAGCCAGATGGCTAGCCATCTGACTTTACTAGCTTTTTAACTAGCTAACCAACTGGATAGGCAAAAGACTTAACGAGTTGACTTAACTAACTAGGCAGAAGGTTGCCAGCTGACTTAACTAGCTGACTTAACCAACTATTCAGCTGGCTAGCCAGGTGACTTAACTAGCTGGCTAGCTATATAGCCAGCTGGAGAGCCAACTGACTTACGTAGCTGACTTAAGATAGCAAGCTGGCAAGCCATTTCACTTAACTAGCTATATATCTACATAGCTTGCAGGCTAGCCAGCTGACTTAACTATCTGACTTGAACAGCTATCCAGCTGACTAGCAAGCTGACATATCTAGCTAGCTACCTGCCTAGCCAGCTGGCTAGACTTTGACTAAATTAGCTGACTTTACAAGCTAGCCAGTTGGCTTGCCAGCTGACTTAACACGATGACATCACTAGCTAGCCAGGTAGCTATCTAGATGACTTAACTAGCTAGCTACATACATTGCCAGTTGGCTAGCCAGCTCTCTTAGCTAGCTGAAATAACCAGGCAACCAGCTGCCTAGCCAACTGACTTAAATAGCTCACTACCTATCTAGCCTTCTAGCTAGCTAGCTGACTTAAATAGCTGAGTTAATTACCTAGCTACCTAGCTGGTCAACTGACTTACATAGCTAGCTAACAAGCTAGCTACCTAGCTAGGCAACTGACTTTAATACTTAGCTGCTTAGCTACCTAGCTGGCATAACCAGCTAACTATTTAGCTTACTCATTATCTAACGTGCTAGATAGGTGACTTATTGTTCTTAGCTCATTAGCTAATGAGCTAACTAGCTAACACAAAGAGTTGATTTAAGTCGTTAGATAGGTAGCTAGCTGACTCATCCAGCTGACTTAACTCATTAGCTAACTAGCTAGCTTGCCTACTCAACCAGCTAACGCAACCCGTTTCTTAACTTGCCAGTTAACTGACTCAACCAGCTGACTTAATACATTAGTTAACTAGCTAACTAACTGACTCAATCTGCTAATTTAACCTGTTAGTTAACTAGATAGCTAGCTGTCTTAACCAGTTGATGTAATTAGAAAACAGACTTAACTAGCTGACTTAGCTGGTGGACTTAACTAGGTAGCTAGCTAACTTAACTAGGGGAATTAAATAATTAGCTAACTATTTAACTAGCTGAATAACTAGCTGACTTAATTAATTAGCTAACTAATCAGAAAGCAGACTTAATTAGCTGACTTAAATAGTTAGCTAACAAGTGAGCTAGCTGATTTAGCTAGCTGACTGAACTAGCTAGCTGGTTAGCTAGCTGACTTAGCAAACGAACTTAACTAGTTGGCTAATGAGATAGCTAGCTGACTTAACAAGTTGGTTAATGAGTTAGCTAACTGTTTTAACTACTTGGAAAACGAGATAATTAGTTGACTTAACTAGTAGGTTAACGAGTTAGCTAAGGGGTTTAACTTGTTGGCTGACAAGTCGGCTTACTAGTTAGCTGGTTTAATACATTGGCTGTCTACTTGGCCGACTTGTTTGCTGGCATAAACAGTTGGCCAAATAGACGGCCGACTATTTAGCTGGGTTAACTAGTTGACTGACGGGTTGACCCACTAGTTAGCTGGGTTAACTAGTTGGCTTGCTAGTTTGCTGACTTAACTAGTCCGATTAGTTGGCCAACTAGTTAGCTGACCAAACTATCTAGCTGACTTAACTAGCAACCTAACTATCTGACTTAACTATCTGACTTAACCTAACTAACTGATTTAACAAGCAACCTAACTATCTAGCTGACTTAACTAGCTAGCTGAATAGTTACCTGACTTGCTAGCTGACTTAACTAGCTAGCTGGTTAGCTATGTGACTTAACTAGCTGACTAGCTAGTTGGTTGGCTACCTGGCTAGATGGCTAACTTAGCTAGATATCTACCTGAGTTGCCAGACGGCTAGTCACCTGGCTTAACTAGCTAGCACCTGACTGGCTATCTGGCTAGGCAGCCGGCTACCTAGCTAGCGGACTGGTCACCTGGCTGCAGAGCCTCATTAAATAGCCACCCGTCTGGCTGGACAGTGGGATAGAAAGCTGGCTTAACTAGTCAGCCACCCTGTTGTTCAGTTGCCTAGCAATCCGGCTTAAGTATCTGGCCACCTACCTGACCTGTCTGCTAACCAGCCATCTTAACATGGCAGCCACCTACCTAGCCAGCTGGCTAACCAGCTGACTTAACTAGATGACTTAATTAGATCACCATCTGGCTAGCCTGCTGTCTTAACTAGCTAACCTCCTAGCTTGCCAGCCAGCTAGCCAGCTCACTTAATTCGCTAACTTAACTAGCTAGCCAGCTGGCTAGCCAACTGACTTAATTAGCTAGCTACCTACCTCTCCAGCTGGGAAGCCAGACGAATTACCTAGCTGACTTAACTAGCTAGCCACCTAGCTACCCTGCTGGCTCACCAGCTCACTTAACTCGCTTACTTAACTAGCTAGTCAGCTGGCTGATCAGCTGACTTAATTAGCTAGCTACCTACCTAGCCAAGTGGCTAGCCAGCTGACTTACCTAGCAGACTTAACCAGCTAGCCAGCTGGCTAGCCAGGTGAATTAACTATGTAGCTAGCTAGCTAGCCAGTTTTCTTGTCATTTGAATTAACTAGCTCACTTATCCAGCTAGCCACTTGGTTACCCAGCTGACTCAACTAGCTGACATAACTATTTAGCTGGCTGGCTAGCCAGCTGACTTAACTAGCTGATATCTCTAGCTAGCAGCTGGCTAGTTAGCTGAATTAACTAGCTGGCTACCAACATATACCGCTGACTTGCCCACTGAATTAACTACATAGCTACCTAGCTAACCAGCTGGCCAGCAAGATGTCTTAACTAGGTGACTTACTAACTAGACAGCTGGCTAGTCATCTGACATAAGTAGTTAGCTACACAGATAGGCAGCTGACATGAATAACTGGCTCAACTAGCTATCCAGCTGACATCTATCTAATTTAACTAGCTAGCCAGCTGGCTGGCCAGCTGAATTAACTAGCTGAATTAATCAGCTAGCCAGCTGGCTATCCAGCTGACTTAACTTGCTAGGTATATACCTAGCCAGCTGGGAAGCCAGATGAATTAACTAGCTGACTTTACTAGGTAGCCAGCTGGATAGCCAGCTGACTAAAGTAGCTTGGTACGTAGCTATCCAGCTGGCTAGACAACTGACTTAACTAGTTGACTTAACCAGCTATCAAGCTGGCCCAAATAGCTGACTTAACTAGTTAGCCAACTGGTTACCCAGTTGACTTAAATAGCTCTCTATCTATCTAGCTAGCTAGCTAGTCAGCAGACTTAACTAGCTGACTTGATTAGCTATCCAGCTGGCTAGCCAGCTGCCTTAAGAAGCTTGCTACCTACCTAGTCAACTGGCTAGCCTGCTGACTTAATTAGCTGACTTAAATAGCTGGTCTGCTTGCTAGACAGCTGAATTTACTAGCTTGCCCTATAGCTAGCAAGCTGGTTAGCTAGCTGACTTTAATAGGTGACTTAATTAGCTAGCCAGCTGACTAGAGAGCTGACGTAAATAGCAAGCTTCCTAGCTAGCAAGCTGTATATCCAGCTGACTTAACTAGGTGGCTTAACTAGCTAGAAATTTGGCTAGACAGTTGACTTAACTATCTAACTACCTAGCTAGCCAGCTGTCTAGCCAGCTGACTTAAATAGGTCGACTTATATAGCTAGCCAGCTACCTAGCAGGCTGACCTAACTACCTAGCTACCTAACTAGACAGATGAAGAACCAGCTGAGTTAACTAGCTAGATAAATATGTAGCCTGCTGTCTTGCCAACTGACATAACTAACAAGTTACCTACCTAACTAGCTGGCTAGTGAGCTGACTTAACTAGGTTACTTAACTAGCTAGCTAACTGGCTAGCCACCTGACTTAAATAGCTAGCTATCCAAATAGGCAGCTGGCTAGTCTGCTTACTTGGCTCACTGACTTAACTGGCTGACTTAACCAGCTAGCTCCCTAGCTAGCCAGCTGTCTTAACTAGTAGGCTTAACTAGCTAGCTACCTAGCTAGCTATCTAGGTAGCCAGCTGAGTTTACTAGCTGACTTAACTAGCTTGCTAGCTGATATAACTAGCTAACTTATATAGCTAGCTTCCTAGCTAGTCAGCTAACTTAACTAGCTGAAATAACTAGCTATTTTGATGAATATCCTTGTGACAACTAGCTTTTTGACTAACCAGCTGGATAACCTTCTGACTTTACGAGCTGACTTAACTAGCTAGCCAGCTGGTTTCCAACTGACTTAACTAGCTGAGTTAACCAGCTAGTCTGCTGGCTAGCCAGTTTACTTAACTAGCTGGTTGCCTATCTAGCAAGCTGACTAGCCAACTGACTTACCAAGCTGTGTTAAGCTAGCTACCTACCTAGCCAACAGGCTAGCCAGCTGACTTAACTTGCTGATTTGAACAGCTAGCCTGCTGGCTAGCAATATGACATCTAGCTAGCTACCTACCTAGCCAGCTGGCTAGACAGCTGGCTAGACAGCTGACTAAACTAGCTGACTTAACCAGCTAGCCAGTTGGTAAGCCAGCTTATGTAACTTGAAGACATCACTATCTAGCCATTTAGCTATCTAGCTGGCTTAACTAGCTAGCTACCTACCTTGCCAGTTGACTAGCCAGTTCTCTTATCTAGCTGAATTAACCAGCTAGGCAGGTGGCTAGCCAATTGACTTAACTACCTCGCTACCTAGCTAGCCAGTTGGCCAGCCAGCTGATTTAATTAGCTGAATTAACTAGCTAGTTACCTAGGAAGACAACTGACTTAAAAAGTTGGTTATCTAGCTACCTATTACCTGATTTGAAGAGTTAGCTAACTAGCTAGCTACCTAGCTAACAATCTAACTTAAATTGTTAGCTACCTAGCTAGCTAGCTGACTTAACCAGCTAGCTAACTAGTTAGCTTTCCCATTATCTAACGTTCTAGCTAGCTGACTTAATCATCCAACTTAACTCTTTAGGTAAGGAGCCTCCTAGGTGGCTCAAGCAGCTGACTTAACCCTTTAGCTCACTAGCTAGCTAGCTAACTTATTCAGCTGACCTAACTTGTTAGATAACTAGCTAGCTAGCCTACTCAAACGGCTGACTCAACCCGTTTGCAAACTAGCTAGCTAGATGACTCCACCAGCTGACCTAACCAGTTAGTTAACTACCTAACTCAACCTGCTGACTTTAACCGTTAGCTAACTTGCTAGCTAGCTGTCTTAAACAGCTGACTTAATTAGAAAGCTGATTTACCCAGCTGAATTCGGTAGGTGTCTTAACTACTTAGGTAGCTGACTTAACTGGCTGACTTAACTAGATAGCTGGTTGACTTTAATACCTGAATTAAATAGTTAGCAAAATATCTATCTGAATAATTAACTGACTTAACTAATTAGCTAACTAGTTAGGTAGAACACTTAAGTAGCTGATTAAATATTTAGCTAACTAGTGAGTTAGCTGACTTAGCTAGCTGACTTAGCTAGCTAGCTGGTTAGCTAGCTGACTTAGCTAGCTGACAACAAATTGGCTAACATGATAGCTAGCTTACTTGAGTTGTTTAACGAGTTAACCACATGTTTTAACTAGTCGGTAAATGAGTTAACTTGCTGACTTAACTAGTTGTTTAATGAGTTAGCTAGGTGACTTAACTTGTTTGACAAGTTGGCAGAATAGTTAGCAGTTTTAACACGTTGGCTGACTACACAACCAACTTGTTAACTGGCTTGACAAGTTGGCTGACTAGTCAGCAGACTAGTTAGCTGAGTTTGATAGTTGACTGATGCATTGGCCCACTAGTCAGCTTTGTTAACTAGTGGAAAGTCTGGTGTGCCTACCTAAATATTCCGCTGATTATTAGGCCAATTAGTTAGATGGCCTAACTTGTCGGCGATTAGTTAGCTGAGCTAATTTGTTGACTGACAAGTAGGCTGACTATTCTGGCGATTGGTTAGCTGACTTAACTAGTTGGCAGGCTAGGCAGCTGACCGGTTAGCTGACTTAACTAGTCTGCCAGGCAAGTGAGCCGACAGGTGAGCTGATTTAACTAATTGTCCATCGAGTGATCCAACAGGTCAGCTGACTTAACTAGTCAGCCAGCAAGTGAGCCAACTGGTCAGCTGACTTAACTATTCAACTGGCAAGTGAACTGACTGGTCAACTGACTTTAGTCAACTGACAAGTGAGCTAACTAGTCAGAAAACTTAACTTGTCAGCTGGCCACTGAGCGGACTCATGAATCGACTTAGCTAGGCAATTGGCGAGAGAGGAAACAGACGAGCTGCCTTAACTAGTCAGCTGGCGTGTGAGCTGACTGGTGAGTTGAATCAACTAGTCGGTTGGAGAGCAAGCCGACTAGCTGGCTACCCTGTTGGCCTGTGAGAGAGCCGACAAGTTAGTTGACGTGTTGGCTGTTGAGCGAGATGACTAGTTTGCTGACCGATTGGCAGGCAAGGGAACAGACTAGTTAGCTGACCTGATGGAAATTGAGCGATCCCACCAGTTAGATGACCAGCTAGCTGGGTTTCTAGCCGACTAGTTAGCTAAGTAACTAGCTGATTTGCTAGCTGACTTAACTAGCTAGCTGGTTAGTTAGCTGGCTATGTAGCTGACATAAATGGATACCAAACAAGTTATCTAGCTGTCTACCTAGGTGACTTAACTAGCTAACTGGCTAGTTAGCTGGATAGCTGATTTAATGATCTAGGTGACCAGTTATCTAGCTGACTAGCAAGCTGAATAGCTAGCTGACTTAACTAGCTAGCTAAATATTTAGCTGACTTGCTAGCTGACTTAACTAGCTATCTGGATATCTAGCTGACTCAAGTAGCTGACTAGAAAGTTGTCTGGGTAGCTGGTTAGCCTGCTGACTTAACTAGTTATCCAAATATTTGGCTACACTGCTAACCATCTGTCTTAACTAGCTAGCTACCTGGCTGGCTAGCTGGCTAGGGAGCCAGCTAGCCAACTAGAGGTCTGGCCAGCTGGCTAGCCAGCCAGGTCAATTAGACAGCCTGCTGGCTGGAGAGTTGGATAGCCGGCTGGCTTAACTAGCCAGCCACCTTCCTGGTCAGCTGGCTAGCCAACAGGATTAACTAGCTGGCCACCTAACTGACAAGCCAGCTAATCAGCTGGCTAAACTTGCCAGCCACCTAGCCAGCCAGCAGCAAACTAGCTGACTTAACTAGAAGACTTAACTAGATAGCCATCTGGCTAGCTAGCTGCCATAACTACCTTGCTACCTAGCTAGCCAGCTGGGAAGTCAGCTGAATTAACTAGTTGACTTAACCTACTAACGAACTGGCTAACAAGCTGACTCATCTAGTTGAATTAACTAGTAATCCAACTGTCTAGCAAGCTGCTGTAACTAGCTTGCTACCTAGCAAGCCAGCTGGGAAGCCAGCTGAATTAACTAGTTGACTTAACCTGCTAACCAACTGGCTAACAAGCTGACTCAACTAGCTGAATTAACTAGTAATCCAGCTGTCTATCCAGGTGACTTAACTAGCTCTCTACATAGCTAACCAGCTTTCTAGCCAGCTGACTTAACTAGCTGACTTAATTTCCTAGCAAGCTGGAGAGCCAACTGAAATAACTAGCTTGCTACTTAGCTAGCAAACTGACTAGCCAGCTGGCTTAACTAGCTGACATAAATAGCTGGCCTGCTTCCTAGTCAGCTGAATTAACTTGCTTGCTATATAGTTAGCCAGCTGGCTACCCAGCTGACTAAACTAGGTAACTTAACAAGCTAGCCAGGTGTCAAGCCAGCTGAGGTAATTAGCAACCAACCTGGCTAACCAGCTGGATAGCCAACTGACTTAACTAGTTTTTTAACTAGCTAACCAGCTGGATTGCCTACTGACTTAATGAGCTGACTTAATTAGCTAGGCAGCAGGTTGCCAGCTGACTTAACTAGCTGACTTAATCAGCTAGTCAGCTGGCTAGACAGTTGACTTAAATACCTGGCTAACTATATAGCCAGCTGGCTAGCCAACTGACTTATCTAGCTGACATAAGATAGAAAGCTGGCTAGCCAGCTCACTTAACTAGCTGGATAGTTACATAGCCTGCTCGCTAGCCAGATGACTTAACTATCTGACTTGAACATCTAGCCTGCTGGCTAGCATCTGACATATCTAGCTAGCTATCTGCCTAGCCAGCTGGCTATACAGCTGACAAATTAGCTGACATAACCAGCTAGTCAGTTGGCTAGCCAGCTGACAACATGCTGACATCACTAACTAGCCATGTAGTTATCTAGCTGACCTAACTAGCTAGCTTCATAATTGCCAGTTGGCTAGTCAGCTCTCTTAACTAGCTGAATTAACCAGCTAGCCAGTTGGCTAGCCAACTGACAAACCTAGCTTGCTACCCAGCTAGCTGTCTGGTTAACCAGCTGACATAACTAGCTGAGCTAACTAGCAAGCTACCTAGCTGTCCAGCTGACATATATTTAGCTAACTAACTAGCTACCTAGCTAGTCAACTGATTTAAATAGATATCTAACAAGCTAGCTATCTAACTAACAAGCTGACTTAAATAGCGGCCTAGCTAGCTTGCAGTCTTAATGAGCTAGCTAACTGTAAGATTACTCATTATCTAACATGCTAGCTAGCCAACTTAATCATCTGACTTAACTCGTTAGCTAAAGAGCTAGCTAGCTGACTCAACAAGCTGACTTAACTTGTTAGCTAAATAACTAGCTTTCCTACTCAACCAGCTGACACAACCCTTTTGCTAACTAGCTAGCAAGCTGACTCAACCAGCTGGCTTTACGTGTTAGTTAACTAGCTAACTACCTCACTCATCCTGCTGACTTAACCCCTTAGCTAACTAGCTATCTGTCTTAACCATCAGACTAAACTAGAAAGCTGGCTTAACTAGCTGATTTAGCTATCTGACTTACCTGCTTCACTTGCTGACTTAACTTGCCATCTTAACAAGTTACCTAGCTGACTTAACTACCTGAATTATGTAGTTAGCTACCTATTTAACTAGCTGAATAACAAGATGCTTTAATAAATGTCAAACTATTTAGGTAGCAGACTTAAGTAGGTGACTTAAATAGTTAGCTAACTAGTGAGCTAGCTGACTTTACTAGCTTACTTAGCTAGCTAGGTGATTATGTAACTCACTTAGCTTGCTGACTTAAATTGTTGGCTAATGAGATAGCTAGCTGACTTAACAAGTTGGTAAATGAGTTAGCTAACTGTTTTAACTAGTTGGTAAATGAGATAATTAGCTGTTTTAATCAGTTGGTTAATGAGTTAGCTGGGTGAATTAACTTGTGGACTGATGAGTTGGCCAACTACTTATGTTGTTTAACATGTTGGCTGGCTACTCGGCCGACTTTTTAGCTGGCTTAAGAAGTCAGCCAACTAGTCGGCCAACTAGTTAACTGGGATAACAAGATAACTGACGAGCTGTTCCACTAGTTAGCTATGTTAATTAGTTGCCTGCACGTTTGCTGGTCTAACTAGTCAACCGAGTAGTTGGCCAACAAGTAAGCTGAACTAACTAGTTGGCCGACAAGTTAACTGTGCTAACTTGTCAGCTAACATGTTGGTCGACTAGTCAGACGATTGTTTAGCTCACTTTACTACCTGGACGATTAGTTGGCGGACCAGTTGCCTGACAACTAGTCATCCAGTGCATTAGACAACAGGTAAGCTGACTTAACTAGTCAGTGGGCAAGATAGCTGATTGGTCACTTGACTTAACAAGTCTCAAGAGAGTGAGCCGACTGGTAAGCTGACTTAACTAGTCATTCGGTGAGTGAAAGGAATGGCCAGCTGACAACTAATCTGCTGGTGAGTGAGCTGACTGGTCAGCTGACTTTAGTCAGCTGGTGAGTGAGCCAACCAGTCAGAAGACTTTAGTAGTCAGCCGGTGAATGAGCAGACCATTGAGACGAATTAACTAGTTGGCAGTCGAGTGAGCAGATGGGTGAGATGCCTTAACTAGTTGGCCAGCGAGAGAGCCATTGGTGAGCTGACTTAACTAGTCAGCTGGCAAGCAAGCCGACTAGTTAGCTGTCCTTTTGGCTTGTGAGCAAGCCAATGAGTTAGTTGAACTTTGGCTGGTAAGTGAGCAACTAGTTGGCTGACCGGTTGGCAGGTAAACGAGCAGACTAGTTAGCTGAACTGATGGAAGGTGAGCAAGGCCACTAGTTAGCTGACGAGCTTGCTGACTTGCTAGCCCACTAGTTAGCTAAGAAACTAGCTGATTTGCTAGCTGACTTAACTATATAGCTGAGTAGCTCGCTGGCTATGTGGCTGACATAACTAGCTAGCAAACAAGCTATTTAAATGTCTATCTAGCTGACTTAACTAGATAGTTAACTAGATAGGTAACTGGCTAGTTAACTGACTTGCTGACTTAACTATATAGCTGATTAGTTAGGTGACTAGATAACTGACTTAAATAGCTAGGTGACAAGAAACCTGACTACCTAGCTGACTTAATTAGCTGGCAGAATAGTTAGCTCAATTGCTAACTGACTTAAACTAGCTGGTTAGCTAGCTTACTTTACTAGCTAGCTAGCTATTTGGCTGGTTATCTGGCTAGCCAGCTGACTTAATTAGCTAGCAACCTAGTTGGCCAGACGGCTAGCCAGCTGGCTTAACAAACTAGCTACCTGGCTGACTGGTAGGCTAGGTAGCAGCTAGCTAGCTGTAGGGCTCTCCAGCTGACTAACTAGCTGAATTAAATAGCCAGCCGTCTGACTGGACAGTATGAAAGCCAGCCGGCTTAACTAGCCAGCCACCCTGCTGGTCAGCAGACTAGCCAGACAGCTTAAACAGGTGGCCACCTAACTGACCATCCTGTTAACCACTGTTTTAACTAGCCAGCCACCAGCTAGCCAGCCGGTGAACCAGCTGACTGAACTAGCTGACTTAAGTAGACAGCCATCTGGCTAGCCAGCTGGTTTAACTAGCTAGCCACCAAGCTAGCCAGTCGGCAAGCCAGCTCTCTTTACTAGCTGACTTAACTAGCTAGCCTGCGGGCTAGCCAGCTGACTTAATTAGCTAGCTACTTACCTAGTCAGGGGGCTATCCATGTGACTTAACTTGTATCCTGCTGGCTTTCCAACTGACTTAACTACCTAACTACTTACCTAAAGAGCTTGCTACTCAGCTAACTTAACAAGCTGTCATAACTAGCTGCCCTGCTTTCTAGCCAGTTGAATTAACTATCTTGCTGCATAGCTAGCCAACTGTCAATCCAGCTGAATTAACTAGGGGAGTTATCTAGCTAGCCAGCTGTCAAGCCAGCTGACTAAACTAGCAAGCTACCTACCTAGCCAGCTGACTAGTCAGCTGACTTAACTAGGAGACTTAACTAGCTAGCCAGATTGCTAGACAACTGACATAACTAGTAACTACCTAGCTAGCAAGCTGGCTAGCTAGCTGACTTAACTAGCTGAGTTAATTAACTAGCTAGCTGACATATCTAGCTGACTTAACTAGCTATATTCCTAGCTTGCCAGCTGACTTAAATAGCTGAAATAACTAGCGAGCCAGCTGGCTGCCCATCTGACTTAAATAGCTTTTTAACTAGCAAACCAGCTGGCTAGTCAACTGAATTAACCTCCTGACTTAACTAGCTAACCAGCTGGTTAGCCAGCTGACTAAAGTAGCGGACTTAAATAGCTGACCAGCTGTCTAGTCACCTGACTTAATATCCTAGCTACCTAGTTAGCCAGCAGCCTAGCCAGCTGATTTAATTAGCTGACTTAAATATGTAGCCAGCAGGCTAGCCAGCAGACTTAAACACCTATCTACCTACCTAGACAGCAGGATAGCCAGTTGACTTAACTAGCTGACATAACTAGATAGCCTAAAGGCTAGACAACTGACTTAAGTAGCTACCTACCTACATAGCCTTCTGCCTTCCCAGGTGACATAACTACTGAACTACTTAGCTAACCTGCTGGCCAGCGAACTGACTTAACTAGGCGATTTAACTAGCTAGCCAGCTGGATAGCCAGCAGTCTTAACAAGATAGCCACCCTGATAGGCAGCTGCTAGCCAGCTGACTTAACTAACTGTCAACTTGCTGACCAGCTGACTTAACTAGCTGAATTAACTAGCTAGCTAGCTAGCTAGCTAGCAAGCTGACTTAACTAGATGACTTAAACAGCTAGCTACCTACCTAGAAAGCTGGATGTCCAGTTGACTTATTTAGCTGACTCAACCAGGTAGCCAGCTGGCTAGACAGCTGACTTAACTAGCTGACTTAACTAGCTAGCCAGCTGGTTGTACAGCTGAATTAACTCACTGACTTAACCAGCTAGCCAGCCTGCTAGCCAGCTGACTCAATGAGCTAGCTACCTAGCTAGCCAGCTGGGAAGTCAGTTGAATTAACTAGCTGATGTAACTAACAAGCCAGCTGGGTAGCCAGCTGACTTACCTAATTTGCTACCTAGCTAGCCAGCTTGCTAGCTAGTTGAATTGACTAGTTGTTTTAACCAGTGAGCCAGCTGTCTAGACAGCTGACTCAGCTAGCTGACTTAACACATTAGCCAGCTGGGTAGCCAAGTGACTTAACTAACTCTCTACCTAGCTAGATAGCTGGCTAGCCAGTTGACTCCTGACTTAATTAGGTAGCCAGCTGACTAGCCAAATGATTAACTAGCTCACTACCTAGCTAGCCAGCTGGCTACCCAGCTGACTTAACTAGCTGATGTAAATAGCTGGCATGCTTGCTAGTCAGCTGAATTAACTATCTCTATATAGCTAGTCAGGGGGCTAGCCAGCTGATTTATCTAGTTAACTTAAGTAGCTAGCCAGCTGTCTAGACAGCTCACTTAATTAGCAAGCTACCTAGCTAGCCAACTGGCTAGCCAGCTGACAAATCTAGGTGACTTTATTAGCTAGTCAGCAGGCTAGACAGCTGACTTAACTATCTAGCAACCTAGATAGCCAGTTGTCTTTGCATCTGCCATTACTAGGTGACTTATCGAGCTAGCCAGCTGGCTGGCCAGCTGACTTAACTGCTTAGCTACATAGCTAGCCAGCTGGTTGGCCAGCAGACTTAACTTGCTAACTACCTACTTTGTCCGCTGTCTTCCCAGCTGACTTACCTACATAGCTACCTAGCTAACCAGCTGGCTACTGAGCTGACTTAACCAGGTTACTTAACTCGCTAGTTCACTGTCCAGTCAGCTGACTTAACTAGCTAATGGCCCAGCTAGCCAGCTGCCTAGCCAGCTGACTAAACTCACTGACTGAACTAGCTAGCAAGCTGACTTAACTAGCTGACTTAACCAGCTACCTACCTAGCTAGCCAGCTGGATTAACTAGCTGAAATACCTAGCTAGCCAGATGGCTAGCCATCTGACTTAACTAGCTTTTCAACGACCTAACCAGCTGGATAGACAACAGACTTAATGTGTTGACTTAACTGGCAAGCCAGCTGGTTGCCAGCTGACTTAACTAACTGACTTAACCAGCTAGTCAGTTGGCTAGCTAGATAACTAAACAAGCTGGCTACCTTTCTAGCCAGCTGGCTAGCCAACTCACTTACCTAGCTGACACAAACTTGCATGCTGGCTAGCCAGATCACTTAACTATCTTGCTAACTACCTAGCTAGCAGGCTAGCCAGTTGAATTAACTATGTGAATTGAACAGCTAGTCTGCAGGCTAGCATGCTGACTTATCTAGCTAGCTACTTACATAGCCATTTGGTTAGACAGCTGACTAAACTAGCTGTCTTAACCAGTTAGCCAGCTTGCTAGCCAGCAGACTTAACTCACTAACATCACTAGCTAACCATATAGCTTTCTAGCTGACAGCTATCTCATTAACTACCTTGCAAGTTGGCTAGCCAGTTCTTTATCTAGCTGAATTGACCAGCTAACTAGCTAGCCAGCCAACTGACTTAACTAGCTCAATACAAAGCTAGCCAGCTGGCTAGCCAGCTGACTTAATTGGCTGACTTAACTAGCTAGCTACCTAGCTAGCCACCTGACATAAATTGTTACCTAACTAGCTAGATACCTAGCTAACAAGCTGACTTAAATAGTCAGCTAACTAGCTAGCTAACTGACTTAACCAGCTAGCTAACTAGTTAGATTGCACATTATATAATGTGCTAGATACGTGACTTAATCATCTGAGTTAACTTAGCTAACGAGCTAGCTAGCTGACACAACCAGCTGACAACTCATTATCTAACTAGCTAGCTAGCTGACACATCCAGCAGACTTAACTGGTTAGCTAACTAGCTAGCTAGCCTACTCAATCAGCTGAGCCAACCTGTTAGCTAACTAACTAACTAGCTGACTCAACCAGCTCATTTAACCCATTAGTTAACTAGCTAACAATCTGACTCAACCTGCTGACTTAACCCATTAGCTTAGTAGCTAGGTAGCTGTCTTAAGCAGCTGACTAATTTAAAAAGCTAACTTCACTAGCTGACTTAGGTAGCTGACATCTATTTAGATAGCTGACTTAACTGGCTGGCTTAACTAGTTAGCTAGCTGACTTTACCTGAATTTAAGTTAGCTATTTAACTAGATGAATAACTAGATGATATAATAATTAGCTAACTAGTTAGGTAGCAGACTTAAGTAGCTGACTTAAATAGCTATCTAGTGAGCTAGCTGACTTAGCTAGCTAGCTTGTTATCTAGCTGACTTAGGTAGCTGACTTAACTAGTTGGATAACGAGATAACTAGCTGACTTAATGTGTTGATTAACGAGTTAGCTAACTGTTTAGCTCATTGGTAAACAAGTTAACTAGCTGCCTTAACTAGTTGGTTAACGAGTTAGTAAGGTGACAAATTTTGGGCTGACTAGTAGACGGATAACTTAGCTGGGTTAACATGTTGGTTGACTACTCGGTAGACTTGTTAGCTGGCTTAGCAAGTCAGCCGACTAGTCGGCCGACTAGTTAGCTGTGTTAACTAGATGACTAAAGAGTTGGCTCGCTATTTAGCATGGATAACTTATTGTTTACTGGTTTGCTGACAATACTAGTGGGCCAACTAGTTGGCCCACTAGTAAGGTGACCTAACTTGGCTGACTATTTAGCTGAGCTAACTTGTCAGCTTACAAGTGGGTCAACTAGTCATCTGATTGGTTAGCTGACTTATCTAGTTGTCCGGCTAGTTGGAAGACCAGGTAGCTGACTTAACTAGTCGGCCAGCGAGTGAGCCAACAGGTGAGTTGACTTATCTTGTCGGCTTGCAAGTGAGCCGACTGGTCAACTGACTTAACTAGTCGACCAGTGAGTGAGCTATCTGGTCAGTCGAATTTAGTCAGCTGGCGAGTGAGCCAACTGGTCAGAAGTATTAACAAGTCGGCCAGCAAATGATCTGACCAGTGAGCCAACATAGCTAATTGGCCAGAGAGTGAGCTAACTGGTGAGCTGCCTTAACTATTCGGTCGGCTACTGAGCCAACTGGTGAACTTACTTAACTAGTCGGCTGGCGAGCAAGGTGACTAGTTAGCTGCCTGTTAACTTGTGAGTGAGCCGACTAATTTGATGAATGGTAGGCAGGCGATGGAGCCAACTAGTTTGGTTACCTGATGGATAGTGAGTGAGCCCACTAATTAGCTGAGCAGCTAGCTGATTTGCTAGCCGATTAGAAATCTAAGTAACTAGCTGATTTGCTAGTTGACATAACTTGCTAGCTGACTAGCTAGCTGGCTATCTAGCTGATATATCTAGCTAGCAAACAAGCTATCTAGTTGTCTAGCGAGCTGACTTAACTAGCTAGCAAACTGGCTAGTTAACTGGATAGCTGAATTAACTAGCTAGCTGACTAGCTGACTAGCTAGCTGACTTAACTAGCTAGCTGGCTAGCTAGCTGAATTAACTAGCTGACGAGATAGCTGGCTGGCTAGCAGGCAAGCCAGCTGACTTAATTATCTAGCTACCTGGTTGGCTAGATGACTAGCCAGATGACTTAACTAGCTAGCTACCTGGATGGCTAGCTGGCTAGGCAGCCGGTTAGCGTGCTAGTGGGCTGGCAACCTGGCTATTCAGCCAGCTTAAATAGCCAGCCGGCTGGCTAGACATTCGGATAGCCAGCCGGCTTAACTAGCCAGCCACCCTGCTGGTCAGCTGGCTGGCCAGCCAGTTTAAATAGCTGGAAACCTCCCTGACCAGCCTAAGCCAGTTGACTTAACTACATACCTATGTAGTTAGCTACATACATATCATGCATTCTTGCCAGCTGACTTAACTATCTAGCTACCTAGCTATTCAGCTAGCTAGTGAGCTGACTTGACTAGCTGACCTAACTAGCTAGCTAGCTGACTAGCCAGCTGATTTAACTAGTTAGCTACCCAGCTAGGCAGCTGACCAAACTAGCTGACTTAACTAGCTAGCTACCTAGCTAACCTGCTGACTTTACAAGGTGAAATAACTAGCTATATACCTAGCTAGCTATATAGCTAGCTAGCTGACTTATCTAGCTGACTTAAATATCCAGATGGCTGGCATAACTAGCTGACTTAATTAGCTGGCTACCTAGCTAGCCAGCTGAAATAACTGGCTGATATAACTAGCTAGCCAGCTGTCAAGCTGTCTAGCCATCTGACTTAACTAGCTTTTTAACTATCCAACTGACTTAATGAGGTGACTTAACTAGCTACACAGCTGGTTAGCCAGCTGACATAACTAGTTGATTAACAAGCTAAGGAGCTGGACAGCCAGCTGACTAAACTAGCTGAATTAACTAGTTGTCCAACTGGCTAGCCAGCTGACTTAATTAGCTCTCTACCTCTATAGCCACCTGGAGAGCCATCTGACTTAACTAGCTGACTTAATTTACTAGCCACCTGGATAGCGAACTGACTTAACTAGGTCACTACCTAGCTAGCCCGCTAGCTTAAGCAGCTGGTTTTACTAGCTGGACTGCTTTCTAGCCAGGTGAATCAACTACCTTGCTAAACAGGTAACCACCTAGCTATCCAGCTGAATTAACTATGTGACATATCTATCTAGCCAGCATTCTAGCCAGCTGAATAAATAACATGCTTCCTAGCTACCCAGTGGGCTAGTCATCTGACTTAACTAGGTGACTTAACTATCGAGCCAGCTGGCCATACAGCTGACATAACTAGCTAGCTACTGAGCTAGCAAGCT
>NW_007246332.1:2071-7426 GCF_000164805.1 Carlito syrichta | reverse complement strand
CATCTGACTCAACCCGTTTGCTAACTAGCTAGCTAGCTGACTCAACCAGCTGACTTAACCTTTCAGTTCACTAGCTAAATACCTGACTCAACCTACTGACTTAACCCATTTGCTATCTAGCTAGCTATGTGTATTAAGCAGCTGACTAAACTAGAAAGCTGACTTAACCAGTTAACTTAGCTAGCTAACTTAACTACTTAGCTAGCTTACTTAACTGGCTGACAACTAGTTAGCTAGCTTACTTAACTACCTGAATTAAATATGTAGTTAACTATTTAACTAGCTGAATATATAACTAGCTGACTTAACAAATTAGCTAACTACTTAGGTAGCAGACCTAAGTAGCTGACCTAAAAAGCTAGCTAATTAGTTAGCTAGCTGACTTAGCTAACTGAGTTAGCTTGCTAGCTGTTTAGCTAGCAGACTTTCCTGACTTAAATAGTTGGCTAATGAGATAGTTAGCTGATTTAACGAGTTGGTTAATGAGTTAGCTAACTGTTTTAACTAGTTGGTAAATGAGTAAATTTGCTGATGTAACTAGTTGGTTAACGAGTTAACTAGGTGACATAACTTGTTGACTGACAAGTCTCCCAAAAAGTTAGTTGGTTTAACACATTGGCTGACAACTCGGCCGACTTGTTAGCTGGCTTAACAAGTTGGCCGATTAGTTGACCGATTAGTTAGCTGGGTCTACTAGTTGACTGATGAGTTGGCCCACTAGTTAGCTCGGTTAACTAGTTGGCATGCTGGTTTGTTGCATTAATTAGTCGGCCAACTAGTTGGCAAACTAGTTAGCTGTCCTAACTAGTCAACTGGCAAGTTAGCTGAGCTAACTTATAAGCTGACAAGTTGGCCGATTAGTCAGCCAGTTGGTTAGCTGACTCAACTAGTTGGCCGGCTAATAGGCTGACCAGTTAGCTGACTTAACTAGTTGGCCCATGAGTGAGCCAAGTTAGCTGAATTAACTAGCCAGTCAGTGAGTGAACCAACTTGTCAGCTGACTTAACTAGCAGACCGGCAATTGAGTTGAGTTGTAAGCTGACTTAACTAGTGGGCCAGCGAGTGAGCCGACTGGTCAGCTGACTTAACTAGCCACAAGCCTGTGAGCTCACTGGTAAGCTCAATTTAGTCAGCTGGCATGTGAGGCAACAGCTCAGAAGACTTAAATATTCGACCAGTGATAGAGCTGACCCGTGAGCCAACTTAACCAGCAGTGAGCCGACAGGTGAGCTGCCTTAAGTCGACTGGTGAGCGAGCCAACCCGTGATCTGATTAACTAGTTGACTGGCGTGGAAACCAATTAGTTAACTGACTTGTCCTGTGAGTGAGCCGTCAAGTTTGTTAACCTGTTGGGTGGTGAGTGAGCCGACTAGTTTGCTGAATGGTTGTCATGCGAAGGAGCTAAATAGTTAGCTGACCTGATGGAAAGCAAGCAAACCCACTACTTAGCTGAACAGATAGCTGACTTGCTAGCTGACTGGTTAACTAAGTAACTAACTGATTTGCTAGATAATGACGAGCTAGCTGACTAGATAGCTGGCTATCTAGCTGACATAACTAGCTAGCAAACAGGCTAACTCTCTAGCTTGCTGACTTAACTAGCTAGCTATCTGGCTACTGGCTAAATGACAACTATCTAGCTGACGAGCTAGCTGTCTAGCTAGCTGACTTAACTAGCTAGCTGAATAGCAACCTGACTAGCTAGCTGACTTAACGAAGAGAATTAGCTAGCTAGCCAGCTGACTAGCCAGCTGACTTAACTAGTTAGACACCTAGCTAGCCAGATGGGAAGCCAGATGAATTAACTAGCTAACTTAAATAACTATCCAGCTGGCAAACCAGCTTAATTAACTAGCTTGATACCTAGCTATCCAGCTGGCTAGCCAGTTGACTTAACTAGCTGACTTAACCAGCTAGTCAGCTGGCACAACTAGTAGACTTAACTAGTTTGCCAGCTGGCTAAACAGCTAATTTAACTAGCTCTCTACCTAGCTAGCTAACAAGCTAGTCAGCAGAATTAAGTAGTTGATTTAATTAGCTAGCCAGCTGGCTAGGCAACTGACTTAACAAGCTTGCTACCTAGATAGCCAGCTGGCTAGCCAGCTGACTTAACTAGCTGACTTAAATAGCTGGCCTGCTTGCCAGACAGCTGAATTAAATAGTTTGCTATATAGCTAGTCAGCTGGTTAGCAAGATGACTTATCTAGGTGACTCAACTAGCTCGCCAGCTGACTAGTCTGCTGACTTAAGTAACAAGCTACCTAGCTAGCCAGCTGGATATCCAGCTGACTTAACTAGGTGGCTTTACTAGCTAGACAGTGAGCTAGAGAGCTGACTTAACTATCTAGCTACCTAGCTAGCCAAATGTCTAGCCAGCTGACTTAATTAGGTGACTTAAGTAGCTAGTCAGCTGGCTAGCAGGTTGACCTGTCTGGCTACCTAGCTAGCCAGCTGGAAAGACAGCTGATTTACCTAGCTAGCTACCTACGTAGCCTGATGGCATGCCAGCTGACTCAACGACCATAGCTACCTACCTAACATGCTGGCTACTGAGTTAGCTTAGCTAGGATACTTAACTAGTTTTATAACTAGCTAGCCAGCTGACTTAACTAACTAGCTACCCATAGAGGCAGCTGGTTAGCCAGCTGACTATGCTCGCTGACTTAACTATCTAGCAAGCTGACTTAACTAGCTGACTTAATGAGTTGGCTACCTAGCTAGCCAGCTGACTTAACTAACTGGCTTAACTAGCTAGCTACCTAGCTAGCTATCTAGCTAACCAGCTGACTCAACTGGCAGGCATAAATAGCTAACTAGCTGACATAACTAGCTGACATATAGCTAGCTTCCTAGCTAGTCAGCTGACTTCACTAGCTAAAATAACTGACTAGCCTGATGGATAACCTTCTGCCTTAACTAGCTTTTTAACTAACTAACCAGCTGGATAGCCAACTGACTTAATGAGCTGACTTAACTAGCTAGCCAGCTGGTTTCCTGCTGACTTAACTAGCTGACTTAACCAGCTAGTCAGCTGGCTAGTTAGCTGACTTAACTAACTGTCTACCTATCTAGCAAACTTGCTAGACAGTTGACTCTCCTAGCTGACTTAAGCTAGCAAGTTGGCTTGTCAGGTCACTTAACTAGCTAGCTACCTACCTAGCCAGCAGACTAGCCAGCTGATTTAACTAGCTGACTAGAACAACTTGTCTGCTGGCTTGCAAGCTGACATAACTAGCTAGCTACCTACATAACCAGCTTCCTAGACAGCTGCCTAAACTAGCTGACTTAATCAGCTAGCCAGTTTGCTAGCCAGTTGACTTAACTCGAAGACATCACTAGATAGCCAGGTAACTATTTAGCTGACTCAATTAGCTATCTATCTACCTTGCCAGGTGGCTAGCCTTTCTTAACTAGCTGAATTAACCAGCTAGCCAGCTGGCTAGCCAACTGACTTAACTACCTCGCTACGTAGCTAGACAGCTGGCTAGTCAGCTGACTTAATTAACTGATTTAACTAGCTAGCCCTAGCTAGACACCTGATTTTAATAGTTAGTTAACTAGCTCGCTACCTCACTAGCCAGTTGATTTAAACATTTAGCTAACTAGCTAGCTAACTAGCTAACAGGCACACTTAAATAGTTAGCTGCCTAGCTAGCTAGCTGACTTAACATGCTAGCTTAATACTTAGCTTACAGGTTATTTAACGTGCTATCTAGCTGACTTAGAGATCCGATGTAACTCGTTAGCTAATGAGCTTCCTAGGTGGCTCAAGCAGCTGATTTAACTCATTAACTAACTAGTTAGCTAGCCTACTCTACCAGCTGGTTCAAACCATTTGATAACTAACTAGCTAACTGACTCAACCAGATGACTTAACCAGTTAATTAACTAGCTAACTGCCTGATTCAATCTGCTGACTTAATCTGTTAGCTAACTAGCTAGCTAGATGTCTTAACCAGCTGACTTAATTAGAAAGCTGACTTAACTAGCTGAATTAGGTAGGTGACTTAGCTACTTAGGTAGCTGACTTAATTGGCCGACTTAACTAGTTATCTGGTTGACTTAAATACCTGCATTAAATAGTTAACTATCTATTTAACTAGCTGAATAACTAGCTGGCTTAACTAATAAGATAACTAGTTAGTTAACAGACTTAAGTACCTGACAAATTGTTAGCTAAATAGTGAGCTAGCTGACTTAGCTAGCTAGCTGGTTAGCTAACTGACTTAGTTAGCTGACTTAACTAGTTGTTTAACGAGATAGCTAGCCGACTTAGCGAGTTGGTTAATGATTTAGCTACCTCTTTTAAATAGTTGGTAAACGAGTTAACTAGTTGACTTAACTAGTTTAACAAGTTACCTAGGTGACTTAAGTTGTTGGCTGGTGAGTTGGCCCTCTAGTCAGTTCTGTTAATTAGTTGTAAGGCTGGTGTGCTGAACTAACTTGTCTGCGACTAGTTAGATGAGTCAACTTGTTGACTGACAAGTTAGCCGACTAGTCAGCCGATTGGTTAGCTGACATTATTAGGCAGCCGGCAGGTTAGCTGACTTAACTAATCTTCTGGCGAGTGAGCCAAGAGGTGAGCTAACTTTACTAATTGTCCAGCGAGTGAGCCGGCAGGTCAATTGACTTACCTAGTTGACCATCAAGTGAGCCGACTTATAAACTGACTTAACTAGTTGGCCGGTGAGTGAGCTGACGGGTCAGGTGACTTTAGTCGGCTAGCGAGTGAGCCAACTTCTCACAGGACTTAAGTAGTAGGCCAGCAAGTGAGCTGACCCATGAGCCAAATTTACTAGTCAGCCGGTGAGTGATGTGACGTGTGAGCTGAATTACCTAGTCAGGTGGTGAACGAGCCTACTGTTGAGCTGACTTAACTAGTTGATTGGTGAGCAAGCTGACTAGCTAGCTAACCTTATTGACCTGTAAGTGAGTTGACAAGCTAGTTGACCTGTTAGCTGGTGAGCAAGCTGACTAGTTTGCTGACCGGTTGGCAAGTTAGGGAGCCAAATAGTAAGCTGACCTGATGGAAAGCGAGTGAGGCCACTAGTTAAATGACCAGCTAGCTGAGTTGATAGCCAACTAGTTAGCTGAATAACTAGCTGATTTGCTAGCTGACTTAACTAGCTAGCTAACTAGCTAGCTGGATATCTAGCTGACATAACTAGATAGCAAACAAGCTATCTAGATATCTAGCTTGCTAACTTAAGTAACTAGTTAACTGGTTACTTAGCTGTCTTGCTTACTTTCTTATCTAGTTGACCAGCTAGCCAACTGACTAGCAAGCAGTATAGCTAGCTGAATTAACTAGCTAGCTGAATAGTTAGCTGAGTTGCTAGCTGACTTAATTAGCTA
>NW_007246332.1:0-1565 GCF_000164805.1 Carlito syrichta | reverse complement strand
CCTAGCTAGCCAGCCGGCTAAAAAACTGACTTAACTTGCTGTCTTAACTAGATAGACATCTGGCTAGCCAGCTGGCTTAACTAGATATCCATCTAGCTAGCCAAAATTCTAGCCAGCTCACTTAAATCACTGACTTAACTAGGTGGTCATCTGACTAGCCAGCTGACTTAATTAGCTAGCTACCAACCTACCCACTTGGCTAGCCACTTGAATTAATTAGCTGACTTAACCAGCTAGCCACCTGGTTAGCCAGTAGAATCAACTAGATGACTTAACTAGTTAGCCAGCTGTCTAGCCAGCAGACATAACTGGCTGACAACATTAGCTAGCCTGGTGGTTATCCAACTGACTTAACTAGCTAGCTACCAAGCTAGCCAGCAGGGAAGCCAGCTGAATTAAATAACTGACTTAAATAGCTAGCCAGCAGGCTAGCCAACAGACTTAACTAGTTTGCTACCTAGCTAGCCAGCTGGCTGGACAGCTGACATAACTAGCTAGCTACCTAGCTAACCAGCTGTCTAGTCAGGTGACTTAACTATGTCACTTCTCTAGCTAGCCAGCTGGCTATTTAGCTGGTTAGCTGACTTTACGATCTAGCTGACTAGCTAGCTGATGACCTAGCTGACGTAACTAGCTAAGTGACTAGCAAGCTGACTGGCTAGTTGATTAGATAGCCACCTACCTGACTAGCTAGCCACCTACCTGACCAGCCTGCTAACCAGTCGTCTTAACTTGTCAGCCACCAATCTACCCAGGTGGCTAACAAGCTGACATAACTAGATAGACATTTCACTAGCCAGCCAGCTTAACTTGCTATCCACCTAGCTAGCCAACCTACTAATCAGCTAACTTAAATCACTGACTTAACTAGTTATTTGTCTAGCTAACCAGTTGACTAACCACTTAAACTAACTAGCTGACTTAACTTCCTACCAACTGGATAGTCAGCTCACTCAACTAGCTGACATAACTAGTTAGCCATCTGGCTAGCCAGCTGACTTAACTAGCTGACATCCCTAGCTAGACAGGTGGCTAGCCAGCTGACTTAACGAACTAGTTACCTATGTATCCCACTGGCTTGCCAGCTGACTTAACTACCTAGCTTCCAAGCCAATCAACTGGTTAGTGAGATGAGTTAACTAGGTGACTTAACTAGCCAACCAGCTGGCAAGCCGGCTGACTTAACTAGCTAACTACCCATGCTAGGCAGGTGACTAGTCAGCTGATTTAACTAGCTGACGTAACTAGCTAGCAAGCTTATGTAACAACTGAAAACTAGCTAGATACCTAGCAAACCAGCTGACTTTGCCAGCTGAAATAACTAGCTAGCTTCCTAGGTAGCTATCTATCAAGCAAGCCGACTTAACTAGCTGACTTAACTGGTTGGCTACCTAGCTAGCCAGTTGACTTTATAGCTGAAATAACTAGCCAGACATCTGTCAAGCCATCAGAATTAACTAGTTTTTTAATTAGCTATAAAGCTGGCAGGCCAACTGACTTAGCGGGGTGACTTAACTAGCTAGCCAGCTGGTTACCCAGCTTACTTTGGTTGATTAACGAGCTAG
>NW_007246331.1:2510-6495 GCF_000164805.1 Carlito syrichta | reverse complement strand
AGCTACCCCAGAGGAAAGCTGTGTCAGGATCACTTTCTCAAGCTGAATGGACAAGTGCTCAATAGATAATAGTTGGTAAATTACCTAGGCATAGCTAAATATGGAAGTCTTAAAAATCTTGGCGTATATTTTCCTTTAAAGATTACTTTAGTGACATGAGCAAAGAGTTATATATTTTCATTAAAAGTACTGATTTTTTTGAAGGTCAATATTACAAAAGTGACACAAAAGGCTTGGCCTTTAGGCTTACGTCATTCACATTTGTGAGCTGAAAATTTTGGAGATGGATTTCTTAAAGTCTGAGTTATCAAAAGTAAGAAGTGGAAGGGTAGCATTATCCCCTTTGACATAAATGATATAAATATTTGAAAATATTTTCTGGGTTTCAGATCATGTAAAAGCAGTTTCTACTGATATATTATCTTTTATATTCATTATAATTTTCTATGATTTCATATTTTGCTTTACTCTTTAACATTTCTAAACTTTTGCCACTCAAACAGGTATAACCTGAGACTTCAAAAACATAGAGTTCTGACATCAGTTGTGTATGATGTACTTCTAAGTACAAAGTAAGCTCAATGAACTCATTATGGCTAAAAAACAAAACAAAACAAAACAAAAAACTTACAGAAATTGGCAAAGTATGGAGAGAGAAGATAAAACATTAAATGAGTCTTTGTTCTGCTCTCGTGTTTTAAATATATATTGATAAAGTTTAATAATTAATATGATTCTGATATCTCAACGCATTCTGAGTCTATTGGGTTAAAAAGTGGTCTATAAATTAACAAGTATCAGTTAGAGTTGTCACTTGATACATACTGATTAAATTTTTTTCCCTTGTTTTATTTTTTATTATTATTTTTTAATCAATATTTTTTATTATGATGTTGTGGGGTACAGTTAAGAGTTAGGTAAACAATTACGTTTCATTCAGGCACCCTGTTGATAAAAGGTGTTTCCCCGTCCCCAGACAGATATTTGCTACTGTTAATCCCATCTTCCTCCCCACCCGCATAGTTTCCCAGTACCGTCAGACATTTGCTTATACTATTACATTGAATGTTCAAGGTCCATTATATGAGTGAGAACATGTGATACTTGGAGCTTTGTTTCTGTGAGAGGTCACTCAGTATTATAGACTCTAGTTCCATCCAGGTTGCTGTGAAATTCATGATTTTGTTCTTTTTTATGGCTGCGTAGTATTCCATTGTGTATATGTACCACATTTTTTAATCCAGTCCTCTTTTGATGGGCAGCATGGCTGCCTCCAGGTTCTTGCTATTGTGAACAGTGCTGCGATAAACATACGTGTGCAGGTATCTTTTTTATAGAGTGATTTGAGTTCTTCAGGATATATTCCCAGTAGGGGGATTGTGGGGTAATATGGGAGGTTGATATTTAGAGCTTTTTGGAATCGCCACACTGCTTTCCACAGAGGTTGCAGTAGTTTACACTCCCACAAACAGTGTAGAAGTGTTCCCTTTTCACCACACCCTCTCCAGCAGCTGTTATTTTTTGAGTTGTTGATAACTGCCATTCTGACTGGAGTTAGGTGGTATCTCAGTGTGGTTTTGAATTGTATCTCCCTGATGATTAGTGAGGTTGAATATTTCTTCATGTGTCTGTTGGCTGCTCGGATGTCTTCCTTTGTGAAGTGTCTGTTCATATCTTTTGCCCATTTTATAATGGGGTTCTTCCCTTTTTTCTTTTCAGCATGTTTGAGTTCCCTGTAGATCAAAGATCTTAAGCCTTTGTCTGACCTGGTGTTGGAAAATACTTTTTCCCAGTCTGTAGGCTGTCTCCCTGCACTCTTTATGGTATCTTTGGCTTTACAGATGCTTGTCAGTTTAATAAGGTCTCACTTGTCTATCTTCTCTCTTATGAGCTGTGGGTTTCAGGTTTTGGAGGCCAGTTCTGATTTCCATGAGGCTATGTCCTTCATTTTCTAAGGTTCTTATGGTTTGAGGTTTTACATTTAGGTCTCCGATCCATTTGGAGTTAACCTTTGTGCATGGGGATAGATAGGGGTCCTGTTTCAATCTTCTGTATGTGTTCAGTCAGTTTTCCCTGCACCATTTACTGAATAGGTTCTCCTTTCCCCAGTGGTAGGTGGTGGAAGCTTTGTCGAAGATGAGTTGGTTGAGAAATTGAGGTTTTGCTTCTGGAATCTCAATTCCATTCCATTGAATATGCCTATTCCTATACCAATACCAAGTTGTTTCGGTTATTGTAGCTTTATAGTAAAGTTTGAAGTCTGGTAATGTGATACCACCTGATTTGTTTTTTTTTGCTGAGGATTGTTCTGGCTATTCTTTAACGTTTGTGTTTCCATACAAATTCCTGTGTTGTTTTTTCTATGGCTGAGAAGAATGTTGCTGGTAATTTGATGGGTATTGCATTGAATTTGTAGATTGCCTTAGGTAAGATGGACATCTTCACAATGTTGATTCTTCCAATCCATGAGCATGGGATATTTGTCCACTTGTTTGTGTCATCTTTGATTTCTTTGAGCAGTGTTTTGTAGTTTTCATTGTAAAGGTCTTTCACGTCTCTAGTTAGGAAGATGCCAATGTATTTCATTTTTTGATGCTATTGTGAATGGAATTGTGTTTTTTTTTGAGTTGGAGTCTCACTGTTGCCCAGAGTGGAGTGAAATGGCTGCTCCCGGCCACCGCAACTTCAACCTGCTGAGCTCCGGGGATCCTTCCACCTCAGTCTTCCAAGTAGCTGGAATTACAGGCGTGCGTTTCCATGCCTGGCTAATTTTTGATTTATTGTATAGATGAGGTCTCGCTTTCCCAAGCAGGTCTCAAACCCACAGGATCAGGCAATCCACTCACCTCAGCCTCCCAAAGGTGCAGGATTACAGGCTGAGCCACCGAGACCAGTGGAATTATGCTTTTTAATTGGATTTCTGATTTTTTATTTTTGGTGTAGAGAAATGCGATTGTCTTTTGTACATTTATTTTGTATCCTGAGACTTTACCAAAGGCCTTTATCAGTGTAAGAAGGTTTTTGACAAATTCTCTTGGGTTTTCAAGGTACACAATCACATCATCTGCAAAGAGAGATAATTTGACTTCATCTTTTCCTATTTGGATACCCCTGATTGCCTTCTCTTCTCTGATTCCTCGAACCAGGATTTCCGATACTATGTTGAACAGGAGGAGTGAGAGTGAGCATCTTTGTCTTGTTCCAGTTTTCAGGGTAAATGGTTCCAATTTTTTTCCATTTAGGAGTATGCTGGCTGTGGGTTTCTCGTAGTTGGCTTTTACTATTTGGAGGTGTGTTCTCTGTATGCCTAGATGTTCAAGGGTTTTTATCAAGAAGGGGTGGAGGATTTTATCAAAAGCTTTTTCTGCATCTAATGATATGATCAAGTGGTTTTTGTTTTTACATTTATTGATGTATTTATTTACATTTACGGTTTTATGAATGTTGAACCAGCCTTGCATCCCAGGAATGAAGCCTACTTGGTCATGATGGATGATTTTTAAGATATATTGTTGAATCTCGTTTGCTAGGATCTTGTTGAGAATTTTAGCATCTATGTTCATCAAAGATATTGGCCTGTAGTTCTCTCTCTTTGTTGGATCTTTACCTGGCTTGGGTATCAGTGTGATGTTGGCTTCATAAAATGATTTGGGGAGAGTTCCATCTTTTTCAATTGCCTGGAATACCTTAGGTAGGATTGGTATCAGCTCTTCCTTAAGTGACTTGGAGAATTCTGCTGGGAAGCCATGTGAACCAGGGATTTTTTTTTTTGTAGGTAGTTTTCTTATTACATAGTGAATTTCCTTGATTATTACTGGTCTATTTAGGGTCTCAATTTCTTCTTGTCCAACCTAGGCAGGTTGTGTGATGTCAGAAAGTCCTTCATTTCCTTAAGGTTTCGAGTTTGTTTCCATACAAGTGTACGTAGTAGTCTTTAATGATCTTTTGTATTTCTTCAGGGTCAGATGTAACTTCATCTTTTGTG
>NW_007246331.1:1029-2243 GCF_000164805.1 Carlito syrichta | reverse complement strand
ACTGTGGTCTGAGAAGGTGCATGGTAGAATTTTGGTCCTTTTAAATTTGCTTATGCTTGACTTATGGCCAATTATGTGGTCAATCTTAGAATACGTTCCATGCGGTGATGAGTAGAATGTGTATTCTGTGGTCTTTGGGTGGAATGTTCTGTAGGTATCAATTAAGTCCATTTGGTCCAGAGTCACATTGAGGTTCCGTATCTCATTGCTGATTTTTTGTCCCAATGATCTGTCTAGGGTTGTGAGTTGGGTATTGAAGTCTCCAATTACGATGGTGTTCGAGTCAATATCTTTCTTTAGTTTTCCTAGAAGTTGCTTTATGAAAGTTGGCACACCTATGTTGGGTGCATATATGTTTAGGATAGATATTTCTTGTTGATAGAGTGAACCTTTTATCATTATGTAGTGGCCTCTGTATCTTTTAAAATTTTTGATAGCTTAAATGGTATTTTGTCTGAAATTTGGATCACGACTCCTCCTTTCTTTTGTGTACCATTCGTTTGAAAATTTGTTTTCCATCCTCTTACTAAGAGTCTGTGTATGTCCTTTCTAGTGAGATGGGTCTCTTGAAGGCAGTATATTGTGACCTGCTGATATTTTATCCATTTTTCCATTCTATGTCTTTTCAGTGGTTCGTTTAGTCCATTCACATTCAGGTTAATTATTGAAATGTGAGAGTACATCCCTATCATAAAGTTCTTATAGAGTTGTTGTTTTTCCAACTCTATATGTTAATGCAAAGGTGCTCTTTCTGGGTTCTTTTGGCTTACCTGGTTTTCCTTCCCTCTATGCTCAGGCCCCATCATTTCCATAGGCTCTCCATAAACACTTTTGAGGAAGTGAACTGTGGGGGCTTCCATAGTTACTGCAGACCTGTACCTGTGATCATCGTGCTTCTCTACAACATGTCCACTAAAATAGGAGATCTACGTAGGGACACAAGAAAGGCAGCGAGACAGGGAGGTACTGGGACATAAGCTTCCTCCTATCTTTCTTTTGGAAAGTCTACACAAAACTTCAAGTGCCAAGGTTAAGGATCTGTGAGAGTGGAATTCAGTCAATGTGACCACTGAGGGATGTCAAAAGCAGAGCACTGTTTTGTTTTGTGTTCTTTTCCATAAAGAATTGAAAAGTGACCTCCCATATGACCCAGGAATCCCCCTACTGGGAATATACCCAGAGGAACTCAAATCATTCTATGAAAAAGATACCTG
>NW_007246331.1:0-671 GCF_000164805.1 Carlito syrichta | reverse complement strand
CATTATGTGAGACCTTGTCTTCACTTGGGGCCTTTACTCAAGGCCTGCTACAGTGACAGCACTTGTCCACTCCCACATCACATCTGCTCCTGACATCTCCCCCTTTTTTATTTTCTAAATGCAGTCAATGGACAGTTACTGCAGTGGCTATGAGTTGGCATTAGAGGACTTCAGATCCTACTGGGAAAAAAAAGGAGATTAGAGCAAATATGAAAAATCTCAAATATACCAAGCAGAGTGCTTCAACATTTTAAAGGGATTGAATCCCTTGAGATCATTAAGAGGATTTTGTGCTACTTGGGCCGGTTGTATAACAGGATCTTGGCTAGTCTGGATGTCTAGAATATTGTGGTGGCAAGCAGATCTGTGCTGATGTTACTGTGACTCCATATGCCTTGGGGTTTTTTTAACTAAGTTCCAATTCCAAAGGCCTCTATTATAAGAGACACAAGTAATACAAACCCAATGGTATGCCACATGGTGTCGTAGTTGTTTTTTCATTTTGATGTTGTTTTTCTGGTTTCCCAATCCAATGACTACAGTCTCCAAGGCATTTAATTTTGTTTCTAGTTTTAAATCTATGAATTATTGCTATTGGAGGGTCTTGGAGGTATATTGAGTCAGAGCACTGATGAACTCAGCATTCTGAATGGATTGAGAGAGTGCATCAG
>NW_007246330.1:0-7015 GCF_000164805.1 Carlito syrichta | reverse complement strand
CGTAGTTAAGGCAGCTCACCCATCGGTTCGCTTGATGGCTGACTAGCTAAATCAGCTTACCAGTAGGCTCAATCACTCATCGACTAGTTAAGTCTTCTGACCAGTCGGCTCACTAGCCAGCTGACTAAATCAGCTGACAAGTCAACTCACACGCCAGCTGAATAATTAAGTCAGCTGAACAGTCGGCTCACACACCGGCCGACTTGTTAAGTCACCTGAAGGGTCGGCTCACTCACCGGCTGACTAGTTAAGTCAGCTGACCAGTCGGCTAACTCTCCAGCCGATTAGTTAAGTCAGCTAAGCAGTGGGCCGAGTAGCCAGCCAACTAGTGATTTCACCTAACCAATCGGCCGACAAGTCGGCCAACTTGTCAGCTGAGAAGTTAGCTCTGCTAACTAAGTGGCCAAATAATTAAGTCAGCCAACTAGTCAACCTATTAGTCGGCAGACTAGTTAGGTCAGGAAAGCAGCCAGCCAACTAGTTAATCATGTTAACTAGTTGATCAACTCATCAGTCAACTTGTTGACCCAGCTAACTAGTCGGCCGACTAGTGAGCCACCTTGTGAAGCCAGGAAATGAGTTGGCCGAGTAGTCAGCCAAAGTGTTAAATGAACTAACTAGTCGGGCGACTCATCAGCCAGCAAGTTATGTAACATAGCTAACTTGTTATCCAACTAGTTAAGTCAACCAGTTAACATGCTTACCAACTTGTTAAAACAGTCAGCTAACTGGTTTACCAGCTCAATAAATCAGCTAGCTATCTCATTAGCCAACTAGTTAAGTCAGCTAGTTAAGTCATCTAGCTAACCAGTTAACTAGCTAAGTCAGCTAGCTCATTAGTTAGCTAAATATATAAGTGAGCTACTTAAGTCAGCTACCTAACTACTTAGGTAATTAGATAAGTCATCTAGTTATTCAGCTAGTTAAATAGTTAGTTAACTATTTAATTCAGATATTCAAGTCAGCTAGCTAACTAGTTAAGACAAGCTTGCTAAGAATTAAGTCACCTAAATAAGTCAGCTAGTTAAGTCAGCATTCTAATTTAGTCAGCTAGTTAAGACAGCTAGCTACCTAGTTAGCTTATGGGTTAAGTCAGCAGGTTGGGTCAGGTTGTTAGCTAGGCAACTAATGGGTTAAGTCAACTGGTTGAGTCAGTTAGCTAGCAAGTTAGAAAACGGGTTGAGTCACCTAGTTGAGTAGGGTAGCTAGCCATTTTGATAACGAGTTAAGTCAGCTGGATGAGTCAACTAGCTACTTAGTTAACGCATTAAGTCAGCTAGTTGTGTCAGCTAGGCAGCTCATTAGCTAATGAGTTAAGTCAGATAATTAAAGTCACCTAGCTAGCACGTTTAGATATCTAGTAAAGTGAATAGTTAGCAAGCTGGTTAAGTCAGCTAGCTAGGCAGCCTAACTATTTAAATAAGATTGCTAGCTGGTAGTTAGCTAGTTAGCTAAGTATTCAAGTCAACTGGGAAGCTACGAATCTGGTTAGTTAGCTAACTATTTAAGCCAGCTGGTTAGCCAGGTAGGTAGCTGGTTAAGGCAGCTAGATAAATAAGCAGGATAGGCAGCTGGCTTGCTAGATAGAACGCTATTTTAGTAAGTTGGTTAACCAGCTGGAAAGCTGGTTAATTCAGTTAGTTAAGAGAACTGGCTAGCCAACTGGTAAGGTAGGTGCCTAGGTAGTTAAGTCAGCTAGATAGCTAAATGGCTAGCTAGTGATGTCAGTGAGTTAAGTCAGTTGGCTAGCCAACTGGCTAGTTGGTTAAGTCAGCTAGTTTAGTCAGCTGTTTTGCCAGGTGAATAGGTAGGTAGTTCAGCTTGCTAGCAAGCAGGATAGCTATTCAATTCACCTAGTTAAATCAGCTGGCTAGCCTGCTGGCTAGGTAGGTAGCTAGTTAGTTAAGTCAGCTGGCTAGCCTGCTTTCTAACTTAAGTCAGCTAGGTAAGTCAGATGGCTAGACATTTGGCTAGATAGGTAGTCAGCTAGTTAGCCAGCTGACTAGCTGGTCAAGTCAGTTGCTTATGTCAGTTGGCAACCTGCTGCCTAGCTAGTTAAGTCAACTTATTAAGTCTGTTGGCTATCCAGCTGGTTAGCTAGTTAAAAAGCTAATTAAGTCTGGTGTGTAGTCATCTGGCTAGCTAGTTATTTCAGCTAGTTAACTCAGCTGGCTAGCTAGGAAGCAAGCTACATAAGACAGCCAGATATGTCAGCTAGCTAGCTAGTTATTTCTGCTAGTTAAGTCGGGTGGTTAGCTAGATAGCTAGCTAGGTAGCCAGCTAGTTAAGCTAGTTAGTTAAGCCACCTGACTAGCTTGGTAGCTAGTTGGTTAAGTCAGCTAGTTAAATCAGCTTGCTTGTTAGTTAAGTCAGTGGGTTAAGTCAGCTGGCGAGCCAGCTGCCTAGCAGGGAAGCTAGATAGTTGTCAGCTTGCTAGTCAGTTAACTAGTTAGCTAAATAATCTAGCTAATTCAGCTCATCGCCAGCTGGTTAGCTAGGTAGCTAAGTAGTTTAGTCAGCTGGCAAGCCAGCAGGCTATGTAGGTAGCTAGCTAGTTAAGTCAGCTGGCTCTCCAGCTGGCTAGGAAGTTACCTAGGCAGTGAGATCAGCCAGCTACTAGCTGTGTAGCTATATAAGTCATCTAGTTAATTCAGCTGGCTAGACAGCTGGCTAGTTAGGTAGCTAGATAGTTAAGTCATCTTTCTATTCTGCTGGGTATATAGTTGTCACCAAGTTAGGTCAGCTGGCTAGCCAGCAGGCTAGCTAGGTAGCTGGCTACTTACGTCAGGTGGCTAGACAGCTGGATACTTAGTTAAGTCGACTAGTTAAGTCAGCTTGCTAGCCAGCTGCCTAGTTATATATCAACCTGTTTAAATCAGGTGACTAGCAAGCAGGCAAGCAGTTGAAGTCAGCTAATTAAGTCAGCTGACTTGAAACTGGCTAGCTAGGTAGTGATCTAGCTAATTAAGTCAACTAGTTAAGTGAGTTGGCTAGCCAGCTAACTAGCTAGGTAGAGAGTTAGTCAAGTCAGCTTTCTAGTCAGCGGGCTAACTAGTTACATCAGCTAGTTTAGTCAGCTCGCTACCCAGCTGGCTAGCTGGTTAAGTCTACTAGTTGTCAGCTGACTGGTTGGTAAAGTCAGGTAATTAATTCAGCTGGCTTCCCAGCTGGTTAGCTAGGTAGCAATCTACTTTAGTCAGCTGGCTAGCCAGTGTGTTAGCTGGTTAAATCAGCCAGTTAATACAGTTGGCCAGCCTGCTGACTAGCTAGTTAAGACATTTAGTTAAGTCAGGTGGCTAGCCAGCTAGCAAGCTTGTTAAATCAGCTAGTAAAATCAAAGGGCCACCCAGCTGGCTAGCTAGATTGCTAGTTAAAGTCAGCTTGTTAAATCGGCTGGCTAGCTAGGTAGCTATATAGTTAACTCAGCTAGTTATGTCAGCTGGCTAGCTAGTTAATTCAGTTAGTTAAGTCAGTTGGCTAGTCAACTATTTTTCTTTGGAACGGAATCCATGATTCCTGGTTCGCCTTCACTAGACCTTCCCAAAATGTGGAATATTCCAAACCTAAAACCGCAATCCTACCTGCCCAACCTCAAGAATTTACTGTATATTGAGGTCACATGAATCGAGGAATTTTTTTACCAATATACCTTTTGATTCTGGAGAATATGATTATGGTCGTAGATGGTCCCAGGAAACAAAAGGATTTCTAGTGACAAATCCTTGATTGCCATTAACACGAGGACCAGAAAAATCCTGAGGATCTGTAATGACAGATTGAGCATATCCACGGAAGAAGTAGCTCTGAAAATATAGGGAACCAGAAACCCAGATTGCTGATTAAACCTTATCAAGAGGTCCTGTAGATTCCGGAATATGAGAACGTCTAGAACCGGATTACCTTTTTATTCTCAGTAAGATGCCCTGATTTTTCCTGTCGATTTGGATTCCAAATTCAGTATATCAAAAGAGAGATGCCCAGAAGTTTCCTAGGTTCGTGCATTCCATGATTCCTGGTTAACATTTAAAGTACGTAGTAAATATTTTTCAAGTGCAAAACCCTTGTCCTGTCTCAAAATGAATACAGACAAGGAAAGGAAAGTATTACAGGGTTCACCTTAAGACCAGAGTTACATCCAAATATGGCAAGAAGATTCTTTATATACTGGAATCTGGCCTTAGTTATGCTGAGGAACCTAACGGACTTGGAGTGCCCAATACCATTTACAACATTTAAGAGGACCAGAATGTTGCTGGAGTCCTGAAATGACCGACTCATAATATCAGAATGTTAAATTGCTCTGAACAATTTGGGGAACTCGAAAATCTGTTTCTTGTTTGTCCCATAGCAGACAACCTGGGAATCTTTTTGATTGAGGACGCGTACAACAATGATTCTTATTCGTACATAGTCGGAGACCATGTTAGTGTCCTGTATGTGAGCACTCTCTTTCCCTTGATGTCTGTTTCGAAACCCTGATTCTTGTTTACCCTTAGTAAGAAGTCATGTAGATTTTTTAACAGAGGAACCGTGGAAAACAGATTTCTTCTCTTTTATTAGCAAGAGGCCATGAAGTTTCCTGTATTTGAGGATTGCTATTACCCACATTCATGCCTCGAATCCCTGATTCTTCTTTAGCTCTCAGCAAGATGCCCTGTAGATTTTCAGGACTGAGGACGCTTATAACCCAGATTCCTCATTTTTAATAACAGCCGTGCAGTTACCTGTATATGAGTACTCCTGTTCACAGATACATGCATAAAACTTGATTTTTGTTTAGATCTAAGGAAGAAGTCATATACTCTTTTGGAGATTGAGAAAACATGTCACCCACATTCCTTATACTTTCGTAGGAAATGTCAGTGCATTTGCCTGTATATGAGGATTTCATTTCCCTAGTTATGGTTCAAAAATCCAAATTCGGGTTTAGCCCATAGCAAGAAACCCTGAAGTTTTATTGGGATGGAGGACACGTGTAAACCCAGATTCTTTATTCTCCTTTAGCAATAGACAGTGCAGTTTCCTGTATATGAGGACTCCCATTATCCAGATTACTACTCCCAAACCTGAATGTTGGTTATCTCTTAGCAAGACGGCCTGTAGGTTTTTGGGATGCAGGCCTCATGTAACGAAGATTCCTTATTCCTCCATAGCAACAGGTAGTGTAGTGTTCTGTATATGAGGACTCCCATTACTGAAATTCCTGCTTCATTCTCAGCAAAACGTTAAGATATTTCCTGGTGACCTAGAATTTCAGTTGCTTGGATATCAAGAGAAAAACTCCCATAAAGTTCTTGATGCATTGGAACCCAAGATTCCTGGTCCCTTTTCAAAAGACACACTAAAAATGAGGCGACGTAGAAGTCCAGATTGCTGAGTAAACCATATCAAGAGACTTTGTAGATTTAGACGATAGAGAACTCCAAAAACCGGATTACCTTTCCGTTCTCAGCAATATGCCCTGAATTTCTCTGTCCATGTGGATTCCAAAACTCTGTGTACAAAATGCAGATACCCAGATGTTTCCTAGGGAAGTGGAATCCATGGATCCTGGTTACAGTTTAATAATATATACTGCATATTTGGTAACGGTAAAATCCTCAGCCCCTCTACAAATAAAGAACAAACGGAAATTTAAGGATTACCAAGTTCATCTTAAGACCAAAGTTACATCCAAATACGGCAATATGATACTTTTCTTCCGGTAGTTTGGCCTTAATTGTCCTGAGGAACTTAAGGGATTTGTACTACCAGATACCCGGTTACAACTCTCAAGAGGACCAGAATGTTGCTGGAGTCCTGAAATGACTGATTCATGATACCCACAAGCCAAATAGCTCTGAAACATGAGAGGAGCTGAAGCTTTGATTCTTGTTTATAATTCAGCAAGACACCCTGAGAATTTTTCGGATGGCGGACTAGTGTATCACAGATTCTATATTCTTCTTTACCGAGGGGCTGTGTAATATCTGTATATGAGGACTCCCTTTCTCCAGAATCATGTTTGGAAACCCTGATCTTATTTTGCCATTAGCAAGATGTCATGTAGATATTGTGATTCAAGAACCGTGTAAAAGTGGTTCTTAGTTCTCTTTAGATAGAGATCATATAGATTCTGCATATGAGGAGGGCTATTTCCTATATTCCAGCTTCTAAACCCTGATTCTTCTTTAGCCCACAGCAGATGGCCTGTTGATTTTAAGGACTGAGGACTGGTATAACCCCGATTCTTTTTCTTCCTTGGCAAGGGGCTGTGTTTTATTCTGTATATTAGGACTCTCATTAGATACATCCTGCTCTGAAACACTGATGGTTTTAGAACTTTTCACGATGATCTGTAGATTTTTGTGATTGAGGACCCGTGTAACCCAGATGCCTTAGCCTTTCTTACCAAAAGGTCATGTAGTTGCCTGTAAATAAGGACTCCATTTTCCAGATTCATGCTCAAAAACACCATTACCCAGATTCCTACTTCAAAAACCTGATTCGTGGTTACGTCTTAGGAAGACGGCCTGTAGTTTTTGGGATTGAGGACTCATATAAGAAATAATTTTTATAGTTCCTTAGCAATATGACGTGTAGTTTCCTGCATATAACACCCTCCATTACCCAACTTCCTGCTTCACTCTACAGGATGCTGAGCCAGTTCCTGGTGACTGAGAATTCCAGTTTTCTCGATATCAAGTTCAGTCATTTCAGGACTCCAGCAACATTTTGGTCCTCTTGAGGGATGTAATCGGGTATCTGGTAGTACAAATCCCTTAAGTTCCTCGGAAAAATAAAGGCCAGACTACCGGAAAAAAAGTATCATATTGCCATATTTGGATGTAACTTTGGTCGTAAGATGAACTTGTTAATACTTAAATTTCCGTTGGTACTTTATTTGTACAGGGGCCGAGGATTTTGCAGTTGCCAAATATGTAGTACGTATTGTTAAAATGCAACCAGGATCCATGGATTCCACGTCCCTAGGAAACATCTGGGCATCTGCATTTTTGTACACAGAGTTTTGGAA
>NW_007246329.1:3550-9591 GCF_000164805.1 Carlito syrichta | reverse complement strand
ATGTAGCAACCTAGCTAGCCAGGTTTCTAGGCAGCTGACTTAACTAGGCGACTTAAATAGCTAGCCAGCAGGCTAGCAGGCTGACCTAACTCCCTAGCTAACTAGGTAGCCAGTTGGATATCCAGCTGTCTTAACTAGCTAAGTACCTGTGTAGCCCACTGGCTTGCCAGCTGACTTAACTACCCAGCTCCTTAGCTAACCATATGGCTAATTAACTGACTTAATTAGGTTATTTAACTAGCTAGCTAAATAGCTAGCCAGCTGACTTAGCTAGCTAGCTTCCATCTAGCCAACTGGCTAGCCAGCTGACTTCAATCACTGACTTAACTAGATAGCAAGCTGACTTAACTAGCTTACTTAACCAGCTAGCTACCTAGCTAGAAAGCTGGATTAACTAGCTGTCTTAACCATCTAGATACCTAGCTAGCTCTCTAGCTATCCAGCAGCCATAACTAGCTGACTTAACTAGCTACCCAAATGACATAACTAGCTGACTTATACAACTAGTTTCCTAGCCAGCCAGCTGACTTAACTAGCTAAAATAACTAGCTGGCCAGATGGCTAGACACCTAAAATAATTAGCTTTTTAACTAGCTAACCAGCTGGATAGCCAACTGACTTAAAGAGTTGACTTAACTACCTAGCCTGCTGGTTGCCAACTGACTTAACTAGCTGTCTTAACTAGCTACTCAGCTGATTACCCAGCTGACTTAACTAGCTGGCTCCCTATCTAGGCAGCTGGCTAGCTAGCTGACTTATCTGGCTGACTTAAGCTAGAAAGCTGCCTAGCCAGCTAACTAGTCTATCTAGCTACCTACCTAGCCAACAGGCTAGCCAGCTGACTTACCTAGGTGAATTGAACAGCTAGTCTGTTGGGTAGTAAGCCGACTTATTTAGCTAGCTGCCTATCTACTCAACTGGCTAGACAGATGACTAAACTAGATGATTTAACCAGCTAGCCTGTTGTCTATCAAGCTGACTTAACTCACTGACATCACTAGCTAGGAAGGTAGCTATCTTGCTGAGTTAAATAACTAGTTACGTACCTTGTAGGTTGGCTACCCAGCTCTCTTCACTAGCAGAATTACCCAGACAGCCAGCTGCCTAGCTAACTGATTTAAATAGCTCACTACCTAGCTAGCCAGCTGGCTAACCAGCTGACTTAACTAGTTGAATTAACTAGCTAGCTACCTAGCTAGACAACTGATTTAATAGTTAACTAACTAGCTACCTAGCTAGCTGGCTGACTTAAATTTTATGCTAACCAGATAACTACCTATCTAACAAGGTGACTTAAATAGTTAGCTGCCTATCTAGCTAGCTGATTTAACCAACTAGTTACCTAGTTAGCTTATTCATTATCTAACCTGCTACCTATCTGACTTAATCATCTGAGTTAACTCATTAGTTAACGAGCTAGCTAGCTGACCCAACCAGCTGACTTAACTCTTTAGCTAACTAGCTAGCTGACTCATCCAGCTGATGTAACTCATTAGCTGACTTTCTAGCTAGCATATTCAAGCAGCTTACTCAACTCGTTTGCTAACTAGCTAGCTAGCTGACTCAATCAGCTGACTTAACCTGTTAGTTGACTAGCTAACTACCTGACTCAACCTGCTGACTTAACCCATTAGTTAACTAACTAACTGGCTGTATTAACCATCTGACCAAATTAGAAAGTTGACTTAACTAGCTGATTTAGCTAGGTGACTTAACTACTTAGATAGCTGATTTAACTGGTCAACTTAACTCGATAGCTAGCTGACTTAACTACCTGAGTTAAATATTTAACTAACTATTTAACTAGATGAATATCTAGCTGATTTAATAATTAGCTATCTAGTTAGGTAGCAGACTTAAGTACCTGACTTAAATAGTTAGCTAACTAGTGAGCTAGCTGCTTAGCTAGCTCACCTTGTTAGCTAGCTGATTTAACTAGTTGACTAACGAGGTAGCTAGCTCACTTAACAAGTTGGTTAATGAGTTAGCTAACAGTTTTAACTAGTTGTTAAACGAGTTAACTAGCTGATGTAAGTAGTTGGTTAATGAGTTAGCTGGCTGACTTAACATTGTGGCTGATGAGTTGACCGACTACTTAGCTGGTTAAACACGTTGACTGATTACTAGGCCTACTTGTTAGCTGGTTTAATATTCGGCCAAATAATCGGATGACAAGTTAGCTGGGTTAGCCAATTTACTGGCGTGTTGGCCCACTAGCTAGCTCGCTTAACCAGTTGTCTGGCTGGTTTGTTGACCTAATTAGTCAGCTGAATAGCTGGCCAACAATTTAGCTGGCCTAACTATTCGACCTACTAGTTAGCTGAGCTAACTTGACGCCTGAAAAGTGGGCCAACTAGTCGGCCGATGGGTTAGCTTACTTAACTACTTGGCCATCTAGTCACCTACCAGTTAGCTGACTTAACTAGTCGGCCAGCAAGTGGGCCAATTGGTCAGCTGAATTAGTCAGCCAGCAAATGAGCTGATTGTTCGACTGACTTTAGTCGGTTGGCGAGTGAGCTGTCTGATCAGAAGACTTACCTAGTCAGCCAGCAAGCGAGCCGTCAGTTGAGCCAACTTAACTACTTGGCCTGCAAGTGAGCTGAAGTATGAGCTGCCTTAACAAGTAAGCTGGTGAGCGAGCCTACTGGTGAGCTGACTTAACTACATGACTGGCAAGCAGGCTGAATAGTTAGCTGTCCTGTTGGCCTGCGAGTAAGCGAACATGTCAGTTGGTCTGTTGGCTGACGAGTGTGCCGACTAGTTAGCTGACCTAATGGAAAGAGAGCGAGCCCACTAGTTAGCTGACCAGTTAGCTGAGTTGGTAGCCAAGTAGTTAGCTAAGTAATTAGCTGATTTGGTAGCTGACTTAACTAGCTAGCTGATAATCTAGCTGACATAACTAGCTAGCAAACAAGCTATCTATCTTTCTAGATAGCTGACTTAACTAGTTAGCTAACTGGATAGTTAGCAGGCTAGCTGACAACTATCTAGTTGACTAGCTAGATGAATTGCTAGTTAACTTAACTAGATAGCTGACTAGCAACCTGACTAGCTAGCTGACTTAACTAGCTAGCTGAATTGTTAGCTGACTTGCTGCTTGACTTAACTATCTAGCTGGCTAGCTAGCTGGCATAACTAGCTGACTAGATAGTTGGCTGGCTAGCTGGCTTAACAAACTAGTTACCAGCATGGCTAGCTGGGTAGGCAGCCAGCTAGCTAACTAGTGGGCTGGCCAGCTGGCTTGCCATCCAGCTTAAATAACCAGCCAAATGTCTGGACAGTAGAATAGCAAACCGGGTTTACTATACAACTGGCTTAACTAGCAGGTCACATACCTGTCCAGCCTGCTAACCAGCTGGCATAACATACCAACCAACTAGCTAGCCAGCCAGCTAACTGGCTGACTTAACTACCAGACTTAACTAGATAGCCATCTGGGTAGCCAGCTGGCTTAACTAGCCAGCCACCTAACTAGCCAGAAGCCTAACCAGCTCACTTAACTTGCTGACTTAACTAGCTAGCCAGCCAGCTAGCCAGCTGAATTAATTAGTTAGCTACTATGTAGACAAGTGGGTAGCCAACTGATTTAACTAGCTGACTTCACCAGTTAGAAAGCTGGCTAGCCAGTTGACTTATCTCACTAGTAACCTAGCTAGTCAGATTGCTAGCCACTTGAATTGACTAGTTGACTTAGGCAACTAGCCAGTTGGCTACCCAGCTGACACGACTAGTTGATTTAACTAGCTGAAAACAATAGCTAGCCAGGTGGCTATCCAGCTGACTTAACTAGCTAGCTACCTATGTATTCCGTTGGCTTTCCTGCTGACTTAACTATTTAACTACCTAGCTAACAAGCTGACTAGAGAGCTGCCTTAACTAGGTGACTTAACTAACTTGCTAGCTGGCTAGACAGCTGAATAAACTAGCTAGCTACCCAGCTAGGCAGCTGGCTAGCTAGGTGACTTAACTAGCTTACTTAACTAGCTGGCCAGCTGACTTAACTAGCTGACTTAACTAGGTAGCTACCTAGCTAGCTAACTGACTATAGAAGCTGAAATAACTAGCTAGCTATCTAGCTAGCTAGCCGAATTAACTAGCTGACTTAACTAGCTGGCTAGCTAACATAAATAGCTGACTTAACTAGCTAACTAGCTAGACAGGTACCTTAACATGCTGAAATAACTAGATAGATAGTTATGTAGCCATCTGACTTAACTAGCTTTTTAACTAGCTAGTGAGTTGACTAGGCAACTGACTTAATGAGTTGACTTAATTACCTAGCGAACTGGTTAGCCAGCTGACTTAACTAGTTGATTATTGATCTAGGCAACTGGTCAGCCAGGTGACTAAACTAGCTGACATAACTAGCTATCCAGCTGGCTAGCCAGCTAACTTAAGTAGCTCTCTAACTCTATAGCCACCTGGATAGCCAGCTGAGTTAACTAGCTGACCTATTTAGCTAGAAAGCTTGCTAGCCAATGGACTTAACTAAGTCACTATCTAGCTAGCCAACTAACTAGCCAGCTGAATTAACTAGCTGTCGTAACTAACTGGCCTGCTTTCTAGTCAATTGGTTTAACTAACTTGTTGCATAGCTTGCCAGCTGCCTATCCAGCTGAATTAACCGTGTTACTTATCTATGTAGCCAGCTGTCTAGTCGACTGACTTAATTAGCAGCCTACCTACCTAGCCAGCCTGCTAGTCAGCTGACTTATCTAGGTGACTTAACTAACTAGCCAGCTTGCTAGACTACTGACATAACTAGCTAGCTACCTAGCTAGCAACCTGGCTGGCTAGATGATTTAGTTTGCTGCCTTAACTAGCTAGCTAACTGACATATCTGGCTGACTTAATTAGCTAGTTTCCTAGCATGCCAGCTGACTTAACTAGCTGAAATAACTAGCGAGTCAGCTGTGTGTCCATCTGACGTAAATAGGTTTTTAACAAGCTAGCCAGCTGGCTAGAAAACTGAACTAATATGCTGACAACTAACTATGCAGCTGAATAGCCAGCTGACTAAAATAGCAAACTTAACTAGCTGTCCAGCTGTCTCGCCACCTGAATTAATTGCCTAGCTACCTAGCAATCCAGTAGACAAGTCAGTTGGTAGAACTAGCTGACTTAAGGATGTAGCCAGCTGGCTAACCAGCAGACTTAATTAGCTATTTACCTAGCTAGAAAGCTTATTAGCCAGTTGACTTATCTAGCTGACATAACTAGAGAGCCTAAAGGCTAGCCAAATAACTTATGTAGCTACCTACCTAGATAGCCCGCTGGTTTGCCAGCTGAGTTAACTACTTAACTACCTAGTTAACCTGCTGGCCACCGAACTGACTTAACTAGGTGACTTAATTAGCTAGCCACCTGTCCAGTCAGATGATTTAATTTGATAGCTACCCTGATAAGCAGCTGGCTAGCTAGATGACTTAACTAACTGACTTAAATAGCTAGCCAGCTGACTTAACTAGCTGATTTTACAAGCTAGCTACCTATCTAGCCAGCTGACTTATTTAGATGACTTAAAAAGCTAGCTATCTTGCTCGCAAGATGGCTGACCAGCTGACCTAACTAGCTGACAAACAATTAGACAGCTGGCTACCCAACTACTTAATAGTTTACTTAGATGGTCTCAACAAGATGGCAAATTGCATAGGTGAACTGGTGAGATTCTCTGAACCTATCAGTACTCTTTAGGGAATCTTTCTTACCTGTCTTTCTTCTCTTCTTCCTGGTCCTGTGTGTCTTTCACACCTGATAGTTGGGACCAAGTCTACATACTGCTGAATAGACAGAGTGTAAAGCAGAGGAAAATGTTAACAAAGCCAGAAGACCCCCATAAGGAAGAACAGGACATTGCAGAAGAGAAATAAAAGCAACCCCACCTTCCCTCAAAAGCAGAATTGAAGAAGGGGAGGGAAAGGGGGAGAGGGAGAAAAATCTACAGAAATGAAGAAAAACCAAAAGAAGAGTATGGGTCTCTCCCAGACGCCTGGGAGAGCAGACACTGAGAAAACTGCTTTGGAATGCAAACAATGAAAAGG
>NW_007246329.1:1564-3151 GCF_000164805.1 Carlito syrichta | reverse complement strand
CCTTATGTAATCAGTGATGCAAAAATCAAACACAAGAGATTCAGAGAACCCTGCAAGACAACAAATGAGAAGACCAACTCCTAGACACATAATAATTCGCCTAAATAAAGTAGGCACAAAAGAAAAAATCCTAAAGGAAGCAAGAGAAAAAGGCCAGATCACCTACCATAGAAGACCAATCAGAATAGCAGCAGATTTATCTGCAGAAACCATGCAGGCTAGGAGAGCTTGGAGCCCTATCTTCAAAGTCCTAAAAGATAAACAATAGTTGCCAAGAATAACCTACACGGCCAAGCTAAGCTTCATCAGTGAGGGGGGATTAAAATCTTTCCCAGATATCCAATCCCTAAGAACTTATGCTGCCACCAAACCTTCTCTACATGAAACACTTAAGAAAGTACTAAACACAGAAGAAAAAGAAAAAAGAACAATGTTCTTCACAAGAGTACAGGGAAAAGAATAAAATATACACAAACCAACCTCAAAACCAAAAGAAAGACAAAACAAAGAAAAAGAAAAAAACCAAGTGGAAGAACAACAACTCAATAAGAACTCCATGATAGGGATGAACTCTCACATTTCAATAATTAGTCTGAATGTGAATGGACTAAACACACCACTGAAAGACATAGAATGACAAAATGGGTAAAATATCATCAGGCAACAGTATACTGCCTTCAAGAGACCCATCTCACTAGAAAGGACATACACAGACTCAAAGTAAGAGGATGGGAAACAAATTTTCAGGCGAATGGAACACAAAAGAAAGGAGGAGTTGTGATCCTAATTGCAGACAAAATACCATTTAAGCTATCAAAAATAAAAAAAGATACAGAGGGCCACTACAGATTCACTCCATCAACAAGAAATATCTATCCTAAACATATATGCACCCAACATAGGTGTGCCAACATTCATAAAGCAACTTCTAGGAAAATTAAAGAAAGATATTGACTCTAACACCATCATAACTGGGGACTTAATACACCACTCACAACTCCAGACAGATCATAAGGACAAAAAATCAGCAAGGAGATCTGGAACCTAAATGAGACTCTGGACCAAATGGACTTAATTGATTCCTACAGAACACTCCATCCAAAGACCACAGAATACACATTCTACTCATCACCGCATGGAACATATTCTAAGATTGACCACATAATTGGAAACAAATCAAGCATAAGCAAATTTAAAAGGACTGAAAATCTACCATGCACCTTCTCGGACCACAGTGGAATAAAAATAAACATTGACACCAACAAGGTCCCCCGAAAACCCACAAAGACATGGACACTAAACAGCATGATGCTAAACAACTCCTGGGTCAATGATGAAATCAAAGCAGAGATCAAAAGATACCTGGAAACAAATGAAAAAGAAGAAACATCTTACCAAAATCTCTAGGACGCCTTAAAAGCTGTAATAAGAGGGGAATTTATATCCCTACAAACACACATGTGGAAAATGGAAGGAACACAACTTAAAAACCTAACAAGTCACCTAAAGAAGCTGGAAAAACAAGATCACAAAAACCCTAATTTCAGCAGAAGAATCCAGATCATCAAAATAAAAGCCCAAATCCAG
>NW_007246329.1:0-676 GCF_000164805.1 Carlito syrichta | reverse complement strand
GCTTTTGATAAATCCAGCACCCCTTCTTGATAAAAACCCTTGAACATCTAGGCATACGGGGAGCATACCTCAAAATAGTAAAAGCCATCTACGAGAAACCCACAGCATACTCCTAAATGGACAAAAATTAGAACCATTTCCCCTGAAAACTGGAACAAGACAAGGATTCCCACTCTAATTCCTCCTGTTCAACATAGTATTGAAAGTCCTGGCTCGAGCAATCAGAGAATAGAAGGCAATCAGGTGTATCCAAATAGGAAAAGAGGAAGTCAAGTTATCTCTCTTTGCAGATGATATGATAGTGTACCTTGAAAACTCAAGAGAATCTGTCAATAACCTCCTTACACTGATAAAGGCCTTTGGCAAAGTCTCGGGATACAAAATAAATGTACAAAAGACAATCGCATTTCTCTACACCAATTATAAACAAACAGAAACCCAAATAAAAAACACAATTCCATTCACAATAGCCACCAAAAAAATGAAATACCTTGGCATCTTCCTAACCAGAGACATGAAAAACCTTTACACAGAAAACTACAAAACACTGCTCAAAGAAATCAAAGTTGACACAAACATGTGGAAAAATATCCCATGCTCATGGATTGAAAGAATCAACATTGTGAAGATGTCCATCTTACCTAAAGGCAATCTACAAATTCATGCATACCCATCA
>NW_007246328.1:40751-45474 GCF_000164805.1 Carlito syrichta | reverse complement strand
CTTATCACAAAGCAGGTAAAACTTTAATCTGCCTAGAGGTGACTCTGGATTTGACTCTAGCGATGTTGCTTTTTGGGTTGAGGAGGTTACTAATTCTAGACCTCTAAAAGATTTATTTATACAAGGAGTTAAAATTACAGGTTCGTTAGATACAGGAGCTGATGTTTCTTGTATTGCCGGAAAGGATTGGCCTGCCTCGTGGACAACTCGTATGGCTCCTTCGGGACTTATAGGCATTGGTCAAGTGCCCTCAGTAGCCAAAGTTCACAAATTTTAAATTGGACAGATAGTAAGATTTCAGGAACCCTTTGCTCGTATGTTATCCCAGCTATCACCTTTACAATATGGGGAAGAGATATTCTTTCACAAATGGGCACGCTTTTATATAGCCCTAATGATAAAGCTTCAGCACAATTGCTGTAGATGGACTATGATCCCTTTAAGAGACTTGGCAAAGACGACAGGTAATGCAGGAACCTGTCCAAGTTAATGAAAAGACAAATTAAGCTGGTATTATATCCATTGTTCCTAAGACCCTATTACCTGGAAAGCCAAAAAACCGGTTTGGTTGGAACAATAGCCTATCCTTTTAGAAAAGCTAAGGCAGTCAAAAAACTAGTTTTACAACAATTAAAGGCTGGTTATATAGAGCCTTCTACCAGTCCCCCTGAATGGCAACCACTAGCCCTGAAAACACTCCTAAGTTTTGTAATTAAGAAAAAAATCTGGTATATGGAGACTTTTACAGGATTTAAGAGCTATTAACACTACTATGGGAGCCATGGAGTGTTACAGCCTGGATTGCTATACCTGTTAACTTTAATATTATAGTTATTGATTTACACAATTGTTTCTTTACTATACCTTTAAGTCCATAGGACTGTAAACAATTTACATTCAGTCTACTCTCTGAGAATTTAAAAACGTTTGTTCCAGCTCCAGGAGGAGTTAACTCTTGAGGACTAAGACCAAACATACTATGACAAATGGATGTAACTCACTTTCCCAGCTTTGGAAAATTGTCCTATTTGCATGTGACTGTAGATACATTTTCTCATGTTATTTTAGCTTCAGCAAAAACTAGAAGAAGCCTACAAGGACGTGGTACAACATTTATTCTTTTGCTTTTCACAGCTAGGTATGCCAGAGCAACTGAAAACCAACAACGGTCCTGCATATGCATCTAAATCTTTCCAGCAATTTTACTCCCAATTTAATATTTCTCATTCCACAGAAATTCCCTACAATCCACAAGGTCAAGCCATAGTTGAAAGAGTTCACCAAACTTTAAAAAGTCAATTAAGTTATAAGAGGGTGAGTTCAAGTATAGCTCTCCTCACCACATCTTGAATCACACTTTATTTGTTATTAATCATTTAAATTTGGACTCTTCAGGCTATTCAGCTATAGCTAGACATTGAGATCCAGAAGAAAGTATAAAACCTCTGATAAAATGGAAGTCTTCTTACAGGAAAAGGGGAGAGCCTGCTTTATTTCGTGCTCAAGTCGAACTTGTTACTAGTCATAATTTTTCTTATGAAGGACATTCCAACTCCCTCCGTATTTGTTTTTATAATAATTCTGCTTTTAATAATAACCAGCCTTCTTGCTTAATGTCTACCTTTAAGTCTCTGAGTACAGAAAGCCCTTATCAGGACAGTATCAAGGACGGTTGGTGACTGGAGATGTTAATGCCTAGAGGAATCACCCCAAGCCATGCGACTAGAGCTTCATCACCTCTCAGCATACATGCTTGCCCCTTCAATGATACGGAAAAGGACTGGTCACTCATACGGCGAGATGCTGGCTTCCCGAAATGGAGAGACTGTGCTTATAACTCTAAGGTGGACTATCCTGTACCCGGTGAAAACTATATATTAGTGACTGGGGTTTTAATGGCTCTACGCTTGCCACAGCTAGAAGGCATCCGCATGGATGGGCTACACTCATGTTTCTAAGTTCTCTATCCTCTAATCATTCATTACAGACTCAGCTTTATCGATTATTTGCAGCAACAGGTCCTGTAACACTTTATTGTCCTCATTCTGGTTTTACAACCTTTTTACAGGCTTGTGTTGATTCCCCATATATTTTGTTAATTGCTAATGCTCACTCTATTTACTTGGTAATATATAATTTTGGTCATTTTGAAATTAATTGTGAAAATTGTACTTTGTCTAATTGTATTATTGGTAACCCATATCAAGTATTTCTGTTAAAGCATCCTTCTTACGTTTTTGTGCCTGTTCAGCTACCAGAACCATGGTATTCTTCTCCAAGTACTTATATTTTATAACAAGCCACAGCAATGTTAAATAGGCCTTGTAGGTTTGTTGCAGCTTTAATCTTGGGAATTTCTGCACTAATTTCTATTATAAGGTCTGTGGCCGCTTTTGCAACTGCTTTAGTACAGGAAGTGCATACAGCTTATCATGTTAATAATTTATTTCAAAATGTTAGCTTAGCTTTATTCACTCAAGAACAAGTAGATAAAGGTATTATTGATAGGTTGAATGCTTTAAAATCAACACTAGTATACATAGAAAAACAAATACAACACATTAAGGTTCAAATGTCTGTAGCTTCTCATGCTCAATTTAAATGGATTTGTGTTACACCCCTGCCATATGATGGTCAAAATGTCAGTTGGGCTGATGTTCAGAAACATCTTATGGGAGTTTGGCAGTTTAAACATTCAACAGTTGCGTAGTCAGATTACTGCTATTTCTCAGGCACAACTCTCCTCATTTTCATTTTCCCAACTAGCATCTAGATTTACTTCTTCCCTTTCTCAGTTTGTGGCTTCCAATTCTGTTTAGAATCCGATCTATAATTTCATTGCTATTGGTATGATTGTTTTTTTCTGCTTTTTATCTTTCTAGTCATCATCCAACGTTTAAGGAAAGCAGTTCAACGTAACTTTGATAATATTCATTTGGCAGTTCTTACTAATAAAACAAAAAAAATGTCATCTATCAGCTGGTCACTTATGTCATAAAAGCTAATATTTTATGTCATCTGTGTCATCAGTTCACAATTCTTCATTCTCCCGATGTCCCCTCAAGTCTTTACGCTCTTGGTATTCAGTGATGGGTAAGATTACAGCCACCTGGTATGAACCTAAGACAGGCATCCTCTGCCTGGAGGGAGGACCAGCCGATGATGGGTAACAACTATGGTGAAACAAGAACAACCTAAGACAGAAGCCAAGATGTTTTAATGTATGTTTTTAATAAAAAAGGGGGAAATATTGGGAGCCAACATCTATAGCTACATGGCTGGGGCCTGTAAAGGCCCATCTGGAAGATCGCCTCTGACATGGGATATCAGTTATACCTATAATATTGGCGTGTGATTAGTGACCAGTGTGCATACATGGCAGTAAAACTTATAAGTAAATCTCTATACACCTGATCGAAACTTGCACAGCAGAATTATTTTATATGACCTTGTCCCTTCTAAATTTTACTTCTTTCTAGATTTTTTTTAACTTCTATTTCCTGGTAGACTGGCTAATCAGCTCTTGTTCCCGAAAGCAGTCTCCCCTAGAGCTAGGATAAGAAACGAAATTACCATAATAGTTTTATCGCCCTGCCTCTAGCCAGGCAGAACGTTTTTTCTAGTTTCGTTAAATACCGAAACTCTGTTTGCTCCAGCCCATGGCCATCGTCATGACAACCATACATTTCCTTGTTCAAGAGTATGACGACTACCATAAGATTTGTGAAAGAATTAATGATGAAGTATTAGCTTAATAAGATATAGCATAGTATTAAAGTTCAGTCATCAGATTATAGAAAAATTAAAGTTTCCATATATAAAACTCATATAAGTCATGGTAAGGTTTTGGAGAATTACAGGGCACTATGTTGAATCATAATAGGTTAATGGAATAAATAAAAATTAAGTCATTTAAGTAAACTTATAGATTATAGTATAGTGTTACGTTAATAATATCAATCGTTAAAAAATATTAGGAGTCAGTGAACTTGGATTGAACCTAGAGTTAACTTAGAAAGTTTTTGTATTAATCAGGGTTTAGAACAAAGAGTATAATATGAACGATTTATTGAACATTATGGAAAACACTTTGAACTATCTGTATTGAAATTGTGCACCTATGATTTTAATGTAAGTTTTGTGAAGCACGTCATGCATCATGGAATTGTAATTGTTTGCTTGGAACTTGCAAGTCTCGTGATGGTCTTGTGATGCATAGTTTGTAAAGCGCGATATGCATGGAATTTGTACGCCCCCAGCAAGTGATTATCACACTTCTGGAGGGTATAGAAAATGGTATATAAGTTGGAAGGAGTCCGAATAAAATTTGGATTCAGTTCTGATCAAACTGATCCAAGTGGTCTCTTCTGGCCGTCTTTGACTCTCCGGTGCGGGTCCTAACCCTCCCTCAGTTGGTGCCAGTCACCGACACTCACTAATCATCAGGGAGATGCAAATCAAAACCACACTGAGATACCACCTAACCCCAGTCAGAATGGCAATCATCAACAACTCAAAAAATAACAGCTACTGGAGAGGGTGTAGTGAAAAGGGAACACTTCTACACTGTTGTTGGGAGTGTAAACTAGTGCAACCTCTGTGGAAAGCAGTGTGGCGATTCTTAAATGCTCTAAATACCAACCTCCCATATGACCCCGCAATCCCCCTACTGGGGAATATATCCTGAAGAACACAAAATCACTCTGTAAAAAAAGATACCTGC
>NW_007246328.1:27723-40501 GCF_000164805.1 Carlito syrichta | reverse complement strand
AATAAAAATAAAAAAGGAAAAAAAAAAAAGAAAATCAATGAATTTCAAAAAAAAAATATTGTATGGTAAATACTTGTCCTAAAGTAAAATGACCTTTTTTAAGAAAAAGAAAAATTTAGAATAAAACAAAAAGTCCAAGTAAGTCGTAGATAATAAATCATGATAGAATTCATAAAAAGAAAACATAACATTTTGTATGTGATTGAGTTGGCTATAATTAAAATGAATTACAAATAAAAAAATATGGTTCAGTTTCTGTGGCATCAATTAAACAAGATGACCCTTCACTGAATTTCTCATCACATGGGAGAATCCTGCCATGTAGAACCCATTATAGAGGATGACCAGTTACTGGGGCACCTTTCACAAAAAATGGTTTGTCACTAGGGCACCCATCACAGATGAGGACCAGTCATTATGGGAACATCACAGAAGACAGCCAATCATTGAGTCATGCATCACAGAGGAGGGCCAGTAACTAAAGCAAACATCTCAGAGCAGGTCCAATTACAGGAGCAACCATCACATATCATGCCCTGTCTCTTGTTACCCACTTGTGTGGAGGCCCAATCACTGGGGAATTCATTACAGTGGAGTGTCTGTCACTCTGACACACAATAGTTTGAGGGCCAGTCACCTGAGTACTCTTCACAGAGGAAGTACAGTCACTGGTGCACACATCATAGAGGAGGGATTGTCTCTGGGGCACCATCACTAAGGAGAGCCAGTCATTGAGTCACCCTTTCCAGAGAAGAACCGGTCAATTAGACAACAATTACAGAAGATTGCCAGTTACTGAAGTATCCATTATGATGTGGCCAAATCACTGAGGCATCCATCCCCAAAGAGGGCCTGTGTAATGGCACCCATCACAGAGGAGGACTAGTCATTGATTCTTCCATTACAGAGCTGGCTCATGGAATAACACAGTTCAGAAGAGGCCAAAAATTGAACCACCTATTGTTAAGAGGGGAGTCACTTGGATACCATCACAGAAGAGTGTTAATTCCTTGAGCACTTAACTCAGATGAGACCCAGTCACAGGGTACCCATGCCCGTACACATAGAAAGCTCAATCACAGAGGAATCCATTCCAAGGAAATGATAGTGATTGGTGTATCAATTAGAAAGATGTCAAATCACTGGAGCACTGATCACAGAAACGGACCAGGAGTTGAGGCATCTTCCAGAGGAGGACTAGTCAATGGAGTACTCATCACATATGAGGGAAAGTCACTGGGAAATGACCTTATATGTGATGAGTACCCCAGTGATTTAAGAGGAGATTAAATCACTGTTGCACCCATTAAAAAAGAGGTCTATTTACTAGTGTGCTGATTATGGAAGAGGGCCAGGGCAGTCATCGGGACACCTTTCACAAATAAGGGATAGTCACGTGGACACTGAACACAGAAGAAGTTCAGTCACCTGGGGAGTCAAAATCATGTGAATACCATTATAGATGAGGTACAGGAATTGAGGCCCCCATCACAAAAAAAATCCTAGTTATTCAGACAGCCAGTCACTGAGACAAACATCGCAGAGTAGAGCAGGCACTGGGGAACAAATTATAGAACAGAGTAAGTCACTGAGGGCCCCTATAACTGAGGAGGTATAGTAACTGGGGAACCATCCCAACAGAGAGTCAGTTACTGAGATACACATCCAAGAGAAAGTCCAGTCAAATAAGCAAAAATCCAACACAAGGGTGATTCACTGGTCATGAATTTGGATGATAACTCATCACTGGGGCATCGATCAGAAGGAATGCCACTGAATGAAGTGCCTATTCCAGAATAGGGACAATCACTGAGGTATTCATCCCAAAGGAGAGGCAGTCACTGAGGTACACATCACAGAAGACGTATTCACTGGGGCATCCATCAAAGAAGATAACTATTCACTAGGGCACTCATCACAGAAAAGAATCAGTTATTAGGGAACCACCACAGTTGAGAGCCAGTCACTGAGCATGTGTCACAAATGACTGACTGTCGCTGAGGTATACATTCCAAAGGAGGACCAGTTACTGGACCACCCATAAAAAGAAGGGCATGTCACTTGTACACCCATCAAAAAGAGGACCAGTTACTGGTTCACCCAGTTTTGAGGAAGCTCAGACACTGGGGCATCTATCACACAGGAGGGCCAGTCACTAGAGCACCCACTACAAAAAGGCCCAGTCACTGTGGCACCCATCACAGAGGAGGGTAGTTACTGGGCCAACTTTTACCAAACAGTCCCATGTACTAGGATACCAATCACAAAAGAGTCTTTTCTACTGGGGTACCAATCACAGAGGAAGCCCAGATACTGGTGCCTCCATTATGGAGAAGAATCAGTGAGTGGGACACCCATCACAGAGGAGGGAAAGTAACTTGGTGATACATCACATAGGCGACCAAGTTACTTAATAATATATTACAGAACGGGACCATTCAATGAGGCACCTGTTACAAAAGAGGCCTTAAAACTATAACACTAATTATAAAGAGTGTCAATAATGGAGCACAGATCCCATCATAAAGAAGAGCTAGTCACTGGGCACCCAAAACAGAAGAAGTACAGTCACTGAATCACCCTTAACAGTGTAAGCTACTGAGTGAGGCAGCCATCACAGAGGAGTGCCAGTGATGGAGGAACTCGAGGAGCTCTAGTTCTCAAGACACACAACACGCAGGAAGGCTAGTCATTGTGGAACCAAAAATAGTGGAAGCTCATTCACTGGGACATGCATCCCATAAGAGAGACAGTTACTGGGGCACACATCACAAAGAACAGTCAGTCACTAGGTCATGTATCATTAGGAGAGCCATCCACTGTAGAACTTATGATAGAAGAGGACTGAACTTTAGGGCACCCATTATGGAGGAGGGCCAGTTACTGGGGTGCCAATAAAAAATGAGGGCCACTCACTGGGTCACCAATCTCACAGAAGGGCCAGTCAATGCAGAACCCATCGGAGACACGTGACAGTTATGAGGCATCCATTGTAGAGGAGAGTCAGTTGCTGGGACAACCATTACAGAAGAACACTACTTAATGAAGCACCAGTGACAAAAGTAAGCCAGTCACTGAGACAAACATCACAGAGAGCCAGACACTGAAGCACCCATCACAGAAGAGGGATAGTCACAGGGTCAGCCATCATAAAGGATAATTAATTACTGAGACACCATCACTGAGGACAGTCCATCACTGAGGAACATATCACAGATGAGAACCAGTTACTGAGGCACCCATGCCACAGAAGGAGAAATCACTGAGTTACCATCAGAGATAAGCACAAGGCACTTGGGATCCCATTAACAGGAGTCCCAGTCACTGAGGCATCAGTCACATAGTAGGACCAGTCATTGAGCTTGTCATGATATGAAGGTCAGTTACCTGGCAACCATCACAGAGGTTGTACAGACACTGAGGCACCCACCCTAGAGGAAGTTCAGTCAGTTAGACACTCAGACCAGTATAGTTAGTCACTGGGGCATCCATTAGGAGGAGGGCAAGCCATTGGGACACCAAACACACAGGAGCGTTAGTCACTGAGGAACCCATTCCATTGGAGTGCCAGTCACTGAGACACCCATCACAGAGGAAGAACAGTCGCTGGGGCACCCATCACAGAAGAGGGCCAATCACTGGGACATATGTCATGAAGAACAGTCACTCGTGTTCGTTTCATAGAAGAGGATTATTCACTAGGAGATGCATTACATAGGAAAGTCACCATTGCGTCACTAATCACAAAGAAGTGCAAGTCACTGGGGCACCAATCACAGAGGATGGCCAGTCACTGAGGTTCTCATCACATGGCGAAATCTGTCACGTGGAACACATTATAGAAGAGGACCAGTCACTAGACATCACACCTAAAAGAAGACTTGTCACTGAGGCGCCCATCACAGAGCAGTACCAGTTATTGGGTAATCATCACAGAAGAGAGCCATTGATGCACAATCCCATAGGTGGGTCAGTAACTGAGGCACCCATTTCAGGGGACGTCCATTCTCTGGGGCACTCATCTCAGAAGTAGGTCAAACAATGAACACCTATTCCAGCGGAGGACCGGTCACTGTGGCATCCATTAGGAGAGAAGTCAATTACTGGGCGACTATTACAAAGCAGGGCCAATCTTTGAGGTGCCCAGTAAAAAAGAGGGCCAGAAAATGAGGCATTCATCACAGAAGTGGGACCGTCAATGAGGCATCCATCCTAGAGGGAGCCTGCCACTTGGATACCCATTAGGAATGGCTGCAATCACTTGGGCATTGATCAGAGAGGAGTGCCAGTCACTGGGTCTCTCAACACAGAACTAGCCCAGTCCCTGGACACCCATTACAGAGGAGGACTAATCACAGGGAAACTCATCATAGTGGAGGGTCAGTCACTCAGGAACCCATCTGGATAAAGGCCAGTCACTGGGGTAGCCATCACAAAGAAGAACCAGTCACTGGTACACGCATAATAGAGCAGATTCACTCACTGTTGAACACATAGTATAAGAAGGCTAGTCAGTAGGGAACCTATTATGGAGGTAGGCTAGGCACTGGGGAACCAATCACAAAGGAGGACCAGTTACTGTGACACCCATCACATAGGAGTGCCAGTCTTTGGACACTGATCACAAATAGAGCCAGTCACTTGGACACTGATCACACAGTAGGAATAGTCACTGCAGTACCCATCATATAAGAGTGCCTTTCATGGAGTGTCCATTATATTTAAGAACAGTAAATGGGGCACCCATCACAGAGATGGCTTGTCAATTTATCATCCATTACAGTGGAATAATAGGTATTGAGGCAACTATCACAGAGGATAATCATAAATTGGTTCACCTACACAGAGGAGAGTCAGTCACTGAGGCACCCATCACAGAGGTGGTCTTGTAACTGACTCACCCATTTCAGAGGATCTCCATTCACTGAGGCACCCTACATAGAGGTAGGGGCCAGTCACAGTTGCACCCATTCCAGAAGAGAGCCAGTCACTGAGGCACCCATTAAGAGTCAGGTCAGACATTGGGGCAATGATCACAGAGGAGGGCCAGTTACTGAATCACCCAGCACAGAAAAGGGTAAAAAAATGAGACATGCATCATAGCATAGGGCCAGTCATTCATGAATTCATTCTAGTGGAGGGCCATCACTGGGGCACCCATCACACATCATGTCCAATCCGTGGGCTCTTATTGCAATGGAGACCCAGTCACTGGGAAACTCATTAGAGTGTAGTGCCAATCACTCTGACACCCAAAAGTTTGAGGGCTATTCACTTGACTACTCATCACAGAGAAAGCACAGTCATGGGTGCACATATCAGAGAGGAGGGCTAGTCCCTAGGGTACCTGTCACTAAGGCGGAACAGTAATTCGGGCAGTTGTTATAAAAAAGGCCCAGTAAATTGGCCTCCCATAACACAAGAGACTGGTCACTAGAATCACTGTCACAGAGGAATTCTAGTCACCAAAGTACCTATTGCAGAAAAGGACCCATCACTGGGATACCGTCACAAAGGAGAGAAAGTCACTGAGACATCCTTCTCAGAGGTAGGCCAAACAAGGAGGCAACCATCCCAGAGAAGTGCCAGTCACTGAAGCACCCATTAGGAGAGGGTCTATCACTGGGGCATCTGTCCCAGATTAGGACCAGTCACTGAGATATCCATCACAGAAGAGGACCAGTCACTAGGGAAACCATTACAAAGGTAATGAAATCACACAGCTAAAAGAAGGACCAGTAATTGGGCCACCCATTATGAAGAGGGAGAGTCACTTGGGAAAAATCTCAGAGAAGTGATAATCACAAGGGCGTCCATCTCAGATGAGAACCAGTTCCTACATACCCATCACAGAGGAGGTCCAGTCAATGTTGCACACATGACTTTTTAAAGCCAGTCGATGGAGCACCCATAAAGGAGGTGGACTAGCCACTGAAACATCTTTTATAGAGGAGGAGTAGTCACTGCTGCAATCATTATAATGGATTGTAAGTCACTTGGCCATGATCACAGAGGACGTCCAGTCACTACAGCAGCAATGATGAAGAGGACTCAATCACTGGATCAACTATAACAGACAAGGGTCAATCAATTTACCACACATCAAAGAGGCAGACCACTCATTGGGATACCCCTTACAGAGGTGGGCTAGTAACTGCGACCCCCATCACAAAGTTGGACGAGTTATGGTGGCACCCATCATAGAGGCCACCCAGTGGGACACACTTTATGAAGTTAACCAGTCATTCAGATAACCATTGCAGAGGAGGATTAAGCTCTCTGACAAACATTGTGGTGGAGTACCAGTAAATGGAGCACCAATCAGGAGACTCGGTCACTTGTGGCCAAATAATGGAGAAGACTCAATCACTGGAATACCTGTAACAAATCAGGAGCAATCTTGGTCCACGCATCACAGAGGCAGGCCAGTCATGTGAGCACCCCTCACAGATGAGTTCTAGTTACTAGGACATCCATCACAGAGTTGAATTAGTCATGACAACACTCATCACGAAGTAGGATCAGTCGCTGGAGCAACCATTAGAAGGGAGGCCAGTCACTTGGTCACCCACTTGGAGAAAGGCCAGTCACTGGGGCACAGATCATGGAGCAGGTCAATCATAGAGGCACTCTGTCCTGAGGAAGGCTTGCCATTGGAGTACCAATTAGAAGAATGTCCAATCACTGTGACACCCATCCAGAGAAAGCCTAATCACTGGAGCACCCATCACTATGAGGGCAAGTCACTGGCACATGAATCAGGAGAGTGGCTTACTGGATTACCATGGGAGAAGATGGCTAATCACTAGTGATCTTACTATGGAAGAGGACTAATCATTGGGTCACCTTTCACAAGGGAGGGAGAGTCATGTGAGCACTAAACACAGAGGAGGGAAAGTCACTGGGGACACAACACTGGAGATAAAATCGTGGGGGAACCATTATAGAGGAAGGATAGTCAATGGGGCACCTATCATACACAAAAAAACAGTTACTGGGGCACCCATCACAAAGAAGTGCCAGTCACTGAGACAGACATCACAGAGGACAGCCAGTCATTGGGGCACCAATTACAAAAGAGGGAAACTCACTGGGGGCATCCATCACCAAAGAAGAATTATCACTGGGACACCATCACAGCAGAGAGCCAGTTACTGAGGCATACATCCAAGATTATTGTTAGTCACTGAGGCACCAATCCAAAATAGGGTAATTCACTGGTCATTTATCAGGAGGAGGGTCTGTCACTGGGGCACTGATCACAAGCAGAGCCACTTAATGAGGTACTCATGTGAGAGGATGGACAATTACTGAGGCATCCATCCCTAAGGAGTGTCAATCTTGGAGCACTCATTAGGAGAATGATAAGTCATTGAGGCAATGATCCTAGAGGGGGGCAGTCGCTGAGGTACCCATCCCAGTAGAATTTTATCACTGTGGCATCCATTACAAAGGATGGCTGTTCACTGGGGTACCCATCATAGCAAAGGACCAGTAACAGACACCATCACAGTGGACATCTGGTCACTGAGAAAGCGTCACATAGGACTCACTGTCAGTGAGACACCCAACTCAGAAGAAGGCCAGTCACTGAGGCACTTGTCAGAGAGTGTGACTCGTCACTGAAGCACCCATCCTAAAGGATGACTAGTCACTGTGGCACCTGTTAGGTGGAGAACCTCTCACTGGCACACAAATCAACAAGGAAGCCTAGTCACTGGGACCTAAACATTCAAGAGGGCCCTTGACTGCAGAATTCATCCCAGAGGAGGGTCAGTCACTGAGCCAGAGCAAGGCTAGGTATTGGGGCACACGTTAGAAAGCAGAACATTCACCGAGGCACCAATCGCAAGAAAAGACCATACACTGGACACTCATAACAGTTGATACCCATTCGCTGAGAAACTCATCACAGAGGAAGCTCAGTCAATAGGGTACCCATCTCAGAGGAAGGTCAATCACTTGGGCAAACAATAGGCAGAGAACCAGTTATGGGACACTGATCACAGATTAGCACCAGTTATTGGGGCATTTATGACAGAAAGGTCAAATAACTGGGGTACCATTCATAGAGAAGGATTAGTCATTATAGTACACATCACAGAAGGAAGCCAGTCAGTGGTGCAATAATCAGAGAGGATTGCTATTCACTGGGGCACCATTCACATAAGAGGACCAGTCACTGGTGCACTAATTATTTAGGAGACCCAGGCACTGGACATAGATCACACAGAAGGGTCTGTCACTGAAGCATCCATTACTGAAGAGGTCTAGTCACTGTGGCACTGATCACCTGAGTAGTCACTGGGGCACCCATTTTCAAAGATTCTTAGTTACTGTGGCACTGATCACATAGCAGAATAGTCACTGGGACACCCATTATCAAGGAGGCCCAAGTACTAGAATGCCCATCACAGAAGAGTGTTATTCATTGAGGTAAGAGTCACAGAGGAGGGCCAGTCACTGGGCATAAATTATATAGGAAGCCCTGATACTGAGGCCCCCATTATAGAAGAAGATTAGTGACTGGGATACCCATCACAGAGAAGAGCTAGTCACTTGGGAACACATCACAGTGGAGACTGAGACACACAGTACAGAGTAGGGCAATTCAACGATGCACCCACCACAGGGAGGCCTTGTCACTGTGGCTCCCATTAGAAGGAGGGCCAATCAGAGAGAGCAGATCACATATAATGGCCAGTCCCTGGGATTCTGATTAGGTAATAGCTTATCACTGGATCACTAATCAGAGACCAGTGATCATCAGTCATTGAGACACATACAGGAGGGACAGTCACTGTGTTACTCATAACAGGAGATGGTCAGTCATTGGGGTACCCATAACAAAAGGAAGGTCAGTTCCTGAGCACAAATGAGAGCCAGTCAATGGGATACCAAGCACAGATGATAGCTGGTCACTGAGGTACCCATCACATGGGAGATTATGTCATGGGGAACCCATTATAGAGGACGGTCCATCACTGGACCCATCACAAAAGAAGTCTTGTCACTTGGGGACCATTAACAAAGGGGTGCTAGTCACCCATCACAGAGAAGGATCAGTCATTGGTGTACCATCAGAGAGGAGAGAAAGTCATTGGGGTGCCCATCTTAGAGGAGGACTGGTAACAGTGGCACCATCCCAGAGGCATTCCATTCACTGAGGCGTGCAACTGAGGTAGGCCAGCCACTGAGTCACCCATTCAAGAAGTGGACAGTCACTGAGGCTACCCTTAGGAGGAAGGTCAAATTGAGTCACCAATCAAAGAGGAGGACCAGTAATCGAGGTACCTATTAAAGTTGAAGGCCCTAGGCTGTGGTACTCTTCACAGAAGAGGGCCTATCATTGAGGCATCTATCCCAGAGGATAGGGAAGAAACACTGACATACCCATCAGGAAGAGAGGCAGTCACTGGGCCATTGATATCCAGAGGAGGGCCAGTCACTGGGATGGTCCAGCCCCTGAGCACCCGTCATAGGTCCAGCCCCTGAGCACCTGTCATAGTGGAGGGCCATTCACTCTGGCAACCAATAGGAGTAGGACCAGTAGGACTTAGGCACCCATCATGAAGGATGACCAGTTACTATCATATGCATCAGAGAAGAGAGGAATTTGCTGTAGAATCCAAAATATAAGAGGGCTAATTAATAAGGCACCCATTATGGTGGAAGGCCAGTCACTGAGACATCAATCACAAAGGAGAATCTGTCACTGTGACAACAATCACAGAGGAGTTAAAGCCATAGTGAATCAATTATAGGTGATGACCAACCACTGGGGGACCCATCAGAGAGGAATGTTACTTGTTGGGGAACCCATCACATAGGCGAGCTACTTACTGAGACATCCATTGCAAATGAAGTCACCACATCACAGAGGAAGTTCAGTCAACTAGGCACAAATACTAGTGGAATTCCAGTCACTGAAGGTCCATTAGGAACAAGACAAGTAACTGGTGCTCCAATCACAGAGGAGGGCCACACTGATGTATCATCACTGAGAAAAGAAATGACGAAGACACCCATCACAGAGGAGAGCCAGTCACTGAAGATTCATCTCATAAAATGGTAAGACAAAGTGACACCCATCCATAAAGGCCTTACACTTGGAAACCTATTAGTGGAAGAGTCAAACACTGGGGATACAATCACAGTGGAGCCCAATTCACTGCACTGCCCATCAATTATGAGGTCCATGACTCTGTCAGCGAAAAAAGAGGTGCAGTGACTGAGGCACCCATCCCAGAAGATGGTTAGTCAACGAGGTTTCCATAGCAGTTGAGTCCCCATCACTGGGCACCCATTAGGAAGAGGGAAATTCACTGGGGCACCAGTCACAGAAAAGCACCGGTCAGTGAGGCACCCATACCACAGGAGGGCCAATCGTTGAAGCAGATATCACAGAGGATTGCTAGTCAATTTGACATCATCACAGAGAAGAGTCAATCACTGGAGCTCCCATGATAGAGGAGGGCTAATCACTATTGGCTCATTATGTAGGAAAACCTGTCACTGGGGCATGGATCACAAAGAAGGGTGAGTCACTGGGGCACAAACCAACGAATAGGACCAGTCACTGATTACCCATCACATAGTAATGCCTTTTATGAGAAATTCTTTATTCTGGAGGGCCAGTCACTAGAACACGATTGAGAAGAACGCCATTCACTGTGGCACCTATCACAGAAGAAGGCTAGTAACTGAGGTATCCTTTTCAGAGGAATGCTAGCCATTGAATCAACCATTACAGAAGGGGAACATTCATTGAGGCATCATCACAGAGGACAGCCCGTCACTGAGGAATCCATGATAGAAGAGGGACATTACTTTAGTCACCCAGACCACAAGAGTTTCAGACACTGAGGTACCCAACACATAAATAGGGGCCAATCACAGAGGAACCCATCTCAGTGGAGATCCAGTCACTTGGTTATCCATTAAGAAGAAAATCAATCAACTGGGGCACCAATCACAGAGGAGGATCAGTCACTGATGTAGCCATCCAGAGGAGCCAGTAATTGGGGTTCCCAGCATAGATGAGGGCCAGTCACTGGGACATGCATTAGAGGACAGTGAGTCACTGTAGCACATGTGAGAGAAGGATTTGTCACAGGTGTACCCATTATGGAAGAGGAGCAGTCAAGGGTTCACCTGTGACAAAGGAGGGACAGTCCCCTGAGCACTGAACCCAGAGTAGGGCCAGTCACTCAGGACTCATGACTGAGGAGTTAACATCATCAGGCAAACAATAGAGAGGAGGGCCAGGCATTGGGTTGTCCATTACAGAAAAAGTTTAGTTACTGGGGTAGCCATCACAGAGGAGTGTTAGTCAGTGAGACAAGCATCACCAAGGAGAGCCAGTCAGCAGGACATCAACTACAGAAGAGCAAAAGTCACCAGGGGTACCCATCACAGAGGAATAATAGTCAGTGGGGCAACATCACAAGTGAGAGACATTAACTGAGTCATACTTCCTAGAGAAAGGCCAGTCAATGAGGCATCAATCAAAGTCAAGGACTATTCATTGGTCACACATAAGGGAGGACAGCATGTTTTGGGGTCATCTATTACAGAGGGGCATCACTGAATGTAGCATTCATGAAAAAGGAGGGCCAATCAATGAAACACCCCTGCGAGAGGAATGCCAATCTCTGGGACAGTAATTAGGAAGAGGAGAAGTCACTGAGGTACTGATCACTAAAGAAGGGCAGTCACTGAGGTACCCATCACAGAAGAAGCTTAATGGCTGTTGCACCCAATACAAAGGATGGCTAGTCACTGAGACACACATCACAGTGTAGGACCAGTTACTGGGGAATCATCACAGTGGAGAGCCAGTCACTGAAAACTCATCACAGAGGATTCACTGTCACTGAGGCACTCTTCTCAGAACAGGGAACTCATCACAGATTTGGGGTAGTCACTGAGACATCTATCCCAGAAAAGGACCAGTTACTAGGGCACTAATTAGAAGGAGGGCAAGTCACTGGTGCACCAATCATGAAGTAGGGTCAGTTTCTGGGCACTAATCACTGAGGAGGGTCAGTACCTTATGCACTCATTCAAAAGGAGGACTAGTCACTGGAGCAACCATCAAAGAGGCGGTTCAATCACTGGGACATCCATCCTGGAGAAAGTTCAATCTCTCAGGCAACCAATAGGATGAGAACAAGTTACAGAGCACTGATCACAAAGGAGAGCCAGTCACTGGGGAATCCATTCCAGAAAAATCCCAGTATCAGGGTCATGCATCAGAGAGGAGGGTTAGTAACTAGTGATCCATAGCAGTATAGAGTCATTCATTGGTGCAAACATCAGAGAGGAGGTCAAGGCACTGGGCATCTGTCACAGAAAAGGAATGGTAACTGGTGCACTGATTATTAAAAAAGCCCTGGCACTAGGGAATCTATCACTAAACAGAGCCAGTTATTGAGCACCCATTACAAAGGAGGTCAACTGACTGTAGTACCCATCACAGAGATTAGTCACTGGGACATCCATTATCAATGAGGCCAAAATACTAGGACACATGTTGGGAGCCAACATCTATAGCTACATGGCTGAGGCCTGTAAAGGCCCATCTGTAAGATCTCCTCTGACATAGGATATCAGTTATACCTATAATATTGGCGTGTGATTAGTGACCAGTGTGCATACATGGCAGTAAAACTTATAAGTAAATCTCTATAAACCTGATGGAATGTTGCACAGCAGAATTATTTTATATGACCTTGTCCCTTCTAAGTTTTACTTCTTTCTAGATATTTTTTAACTT
>NW_007246328.1:0-27696 GCF_000164805.1 Carlito syrichta | reverse complement strand
TATCACCCTGCCTCTAGCCAGGCAGAGCGTTTTTTCTAGTTTCGTTAAATACTGAAACCCTGTTTGCTCCAGCCCATGGCCATCGTCATGGCAACCACACATTTCCTTGTTCAAGAGTATGACAACTACAATAAGATTTATGAAAGAATTAGCTTAATAAGATATAGCATAGTATTAAAGTTCAATCATCAGATTATAGAAAAATTAAAGTTTAGATATATGAAACTCATATAAGTCACTGTAAAATTTTGTAGAATTACAGGGCACTATGTTGAATCATAATAGGTTAATGGAATAAATAAAAATTAAGTCATTTAAGTAAACATAGATTATAGTATAGTGTTAAGTTAATAATATCAATCGTTAAAAAATATTAGGAGTCAGTGAACTTGGATTGAACCTAGAGTTAACTTAGAAAGTTTTTGTATTAATCAGGGTTTAGAACAAAGAGTATAATATGGACGATTTATTGAACATTATGGAAAACACTTTGAACTATCTGTATTGAAATTGTGCACCTGTGATTTTAATGTAAGTTTTGTGAAGCACGTCACGCATCATGGAATTGTAATTGTTTGCTTGGAACTTGCAAGTCTCGTGATGGTCTTGTGATGCATAGTTTGTAAAGCGTGATATGCATGGAATTTGTACGCCCCCAGCAAGTGATTATCACACTGCTGTAGGGTATAGAAAATGGTATATAAGTTGGAAGGAGTCCGAATAAAATTTGGACTCAGTTCCGATCAAACTGATCCCAGAAGAACTGCCTCTGAGTGGTCTCTTCTCTCCGTCTTGACTCTCTGGTGTGGGTCCAACCCTCCCTCGGTCGGTGCCGGTCACCGACAGACACACATCACAAAAGAGTGTTATTCACTGATGTTCTAATCTCAGAGGAAGGCCAGTCATTTTGGCAACAATTTCAGAGAAAGTTCTGATACCAGGGCCCCATTATAGATGAGGAACAGTGACTGTGAAACCCATCTCAGAGGAGGACGAGTGACATGGCACCTATCATAAAGGAGACCAAGTCGCTGAGGTACCTATTACAGAACAGGGCCAGTCAATGAGGCACCCATCACAGAGGAGGCCTTATCACTGTGGCGTCCATTAGAGGAAGGGCCAATCATGGAGCACAGATTACATATGAGGTACAATCACTGGATTATAAATCATAGATGAGCGCCAGTCACTGGAACTCAGATTACAGAGAAGAGTCAGTCACTGGAGCACTGATCACAGAGGAGGCTCAGTCAATGAGCTATCAGGCATACAAGTTGCACATTCACTGAGGTGCCCATCAACATAGAACACCATTCACTGGGGTATCCATCAGAGAGGATGGCCAGACACTGGCCATAAAAGCACCGTTGAGGGACAGTCACTGCAGTACACATAACAGAGTATGCTGGTAACTGGAGCAGTCATCATAGCAGAGACTAGTGATGGTGGCACCGCTCACAGAGGAATGCTACTCACTGAGACACACATCACTGTGGAAGTCTAGTCACTGTAGTATCCATAACAGAGGAAGTTCATTCACTGGGGCATCCATCCTATAGGAGAGCATGTCACAGGAACAAGAATCAAAAAGGAAAACCAGTCACTGGGGCCTGCACCATAAAGAAAAGTCATTCACGGGCTAACTTTTAACAAAAGATTGCTAGTCTTTAGGTTACCCATTATGGAGGTGGACTAGTTACTGAGGCACTGAAAACAAAGGAGGGCCAATCACTGGGGTAACAAAGCCAGAGAAGGTCCAGTCACTGCCAAACCAAACTCAGAGGAGTGCCAGTTTATGGGACACCAATTATAGAGGGGTGCTAGGCACTGAAGTATCCATATCAGAAGCACACTACGTACTAGGGAAGCAATCATAGAGGCGAGTCAGTTACTGCGACAAACATCACAGAGAAGAACCAGAACCAACCAGAAGCACCCATCACAGAGGAGGACTAGTTACTGGGTTAATCATGACAGAGAATGACCAGTATGCAAACACATCTCTGGGGACAGCCAGTCACTGAGGCACCTGTCACAGAGGAGGTCCACTCACCGAGGTACCCATCTCACGAATGGGAAGTCACTGAGTCACCATCCAAAAAAGGACAATTAATAGGAGGCCCAGTCACTGGGGCACGAATAACAGAGGAGGTCCAGTCACTGAGATGCTCATCAAATATAAAGGAAAGTCACTCTATCAAAATATTAGAAGAGGCAAAGTCACTGAGGAACCCAAGGCAGAGGAAGTGAGTTATTTAGGCTCCCATACCAGTGAAGTTCCTGTCACTGGTGATGTTAATGTCCTTATCATTAGGAGGAGGATAATTGACTGGGGCATGAATCACAGAGAAGGGCCAGTCACTGAGGTACCAATCTTAGATGAGAGACAGTCACTGAGGCAAACATCACAGAGGAGGGACACTTATTTAGTCATCCATCAACCCATCACAGTGGAGGGCCAGTCACTAGGATACACATCATATTTGACAGTCAGTCACTAGAGCGCCAATGCTAGAAAAGGGTTATTTACTAGGGGATTCTTTATATAGGAAAGACTCTCACTGTGGCACTGAGCACAAAGAAGAGCCAATCACTTGGGTACCCATCATATGGGAGATTCTGTCATACAGAACCTTTTATAGAAGATGGCCATTCAATGGGGTACCCATCACAAACCAAGACTTGTCATTGTGGCACCAATCACAGAGGAATGCTAGTTATGGAGACAGCCATGTTTTGGACCAGTCATTGAAACACCATCACAGAGGAGAGCCAGTCACTAAAGCATCCATCATAGAGGAGGGTAAGTAACTAAGACATCCATCCCAGAGGAGATATCTTAACGGATGTGCACCCAAACAGAGGTTGGCCAGTCAGTGAGGCAACCATCCCAGAGATGGGTCATTCACTGCTTCAACCATTTGGAGGAGTGCCAATCACTGGGCCACCAATTAAAAGGAAGGCCCATCATTGAGGCACCCAACCCTAAAGGAGACCAGTCTCTGGGACGCTTATTAGAAAGAAGAGCAGTCACTAGGGCCAATAACTGACTCACCAATTAAAAGGAAGACCCATCATTGAGACATCCATCCCAAAGGGAGGCCAGTCCCTGGGTTGCTTATTAGAAAGAAGAGCAGTTACTGGGGCATTTGCCACAGATGTGGTCCAGTCAATGAGACTCTCATTATATAGAAGACCTGGTCATCGTGGAATTCATCACAGTGGAGTGTCAATCACTCAGTCACCCAATAGAAATAGGGCCAATCACTGGAACACCAATCACAAAGGAAAACCAGTCACTGGCACATGCGTCCTGGAGGAGAGTCATTTACTGGAGGACCCATTATATAAGAGGGTTAGTCACCAAAGCACACAGGACTAGTCACTGTGACATCCATCACAGAGGAGAGACAGTCACTGGGAAAACATCACAGAGCAGAGTAAGAAACAGTGTACCCATCACAAAGTAAGGCCAGTCACTTGCCAACCATTACAGAAGAGGACCAGTCACTGGGAGACCATCACAAAGCAGAACCAATAACTGAGTCACCCATCACAGAAGAGGGGAAGTCACTGAAGCCCATCCCCCAAAGTGGTAAATCACAGACATACCCAATCAAGAGGAGCCTCAATTGATGAACTCCATAGTAGGAGAGCCAAACACTCATGCACCAGTCACAGAGGGGGCCAATTGCCTGAGCTGTCCATCATATATTAGGGTCAGTGATTGTGTTAACCAGCACAGAGGAGGTGCAGTCACTGAGGCACACATAGCAGTGGAGTTCCTGTCACTGGGGCACCCATTAGGAGGAGGATATGTCAATGAAGCACCAATAACAGAGGAGGGACAGTCGTATAGCACACATCACAGATGAGGACTAGTCACTGGATTATGCATCACAGAGCAGTTCCAGTCACTTGCACATGTATCAGAAAGTACGGCCAGTCACTGGAGATCCCATGATAGAAAAGGTCTTGCCACTAGAGGCCCATTATGGAGGACCCATTACAGAGGAGATCCAATAGGAGGATCCAACTGGATCACTCAATAGGAGGTCAGTCTAAGGGGCAATGACCACAAAGGAAGGAAACTCATTGAACCACTGATCACAGAAGTTCTGTAACTTGGGCATACCTCACAGAGGAAGGCTAAACTTTGGTGCTCCCAACACAGTGGAGAGCCACTCAACTAGGTGTCCAACTCTGAGGAAGGCCATTCACAGAGAAAGCACAGCAGGGTTCCAGTAACTAGGTCATACATCATAGAAGAATGCTAGTCACATGGGCACCCATCACAGTGGAGGACCAGTCAATGGGGAATCCAATAGGAGGAGGCCAACTGAGACATCCATCAAGAGGGGACCCAGTCACTGGCCAATCATCACAGATGCAGTTCAGTCACTCTGGCACCTATCCCAGAGGAAGAATAATCACTGAGGCACAATCAGAGAGTCATTTACTGAAGCATCCATCCACTATTAGAGACTGTCAGTGAGGTACCACTCAAAATGAGTGATTTACTGGTCAAAAGTTAAAAGAAGGAATTGGTATGGGGGCACAGATCACAGAAGTGGACCACTCATGAGGTACCCATGCCAGATGAGAGACAATCATTCACCTATTCCAGAGGAATGACAGTCACTAGGGCACTCATTAGGAGGAGGGTACATCATTGAGGCACTGATCAAAGAAGGGGGCTCTGATCAGAATTGGTGCTCCATTTCCAAAGAATGGCTAGTCACTGGAGCACCCTTCACAAAGGACCTGTTACCAGGACTCCATGAAAGTAGAGATAGTGTCACTGAGCACCCATCATAGAGGACTGACTGTCACTGAGACATTCATCACAGATTCAGGCTAGTCACTGAGAAGCCCACCCATCCCAGTGGATAGTCAGTCACTAGGGCACCAATTAGGAGGAAAGTCAGGCACTAGTGCACCAATCACCAAGAAGGACTAGTCACTGGGCACTAGTCATCAATGAGTGTCAGTCACCAAGGAACCCATACCGTGGGAGGGCCAGTCACTGGGACACTGATCACAAGAGATGACCAGACATTAGGGAACACATGACAGATGAGACACAGTCACTGGGTCACCCATCACAGAGGTGATACAGTCACCAGGGTACCTAAAATGAAGGAGGGTCAATCCCCAGTCAGCTTATAGGATGGGAACAAGTTATGAGACACAGATCACAGAGGAAAGGTTAGTCACTTTTGAATCAATTCTATAGTAAGCCCATTATCATAAGTACTAATCACAGAGGAGGGTTAGTCCCTAAGGCACACATCACAGAAGACAACCATTCACTGGGGTACTCATCAGACAGGAGGTTTAGTCATTGGGACACCCATCACAGAAGAGGACCAGACACTGGTGCTCACATTATTGCAGAGGCCTAAGTACTAGAAAACCCATCACAGAAGAAAGTTATTCACTGGGGTACCAATCGCAGAGGAGGAGAAATCGTCTGGGCATGAATCAGAGGAAGATCTGATACTTGGGTCCCTATTTTGGAAGAGGATCAGGGACTGGGGCACCCATCACAAAGAAGGGTTAGTCACTTGGGCAACCATCACAGAAGAGATCAAGTCACTCAAGAACCTATCACAGTTTAGGGCTAGTCAATGAGGAATTCATCAGAGAGGAGGTTTTTTCTCTGTGGGAACCATTAGAGGGATGGTCAATAATTGAGCTAATGTCACTTACAATGGCCAGTCACTGGGATATCAATCAGATGAGAGACAGTTACTGGGACTCTGATTACAGAGAAGAGGCAGTCACTAAAGCACAGATCACAGAGGAGGACCAGCCAATGAGTCACCAAAATAGAGAAGGGACAGTCACTGAAGTACCCATCACAGTAAAAGACCAGTCACAGGAGTATCTATCACAAAGGAGGGCCAGACACTGGACAAACAACACGGGCAATCACTGGAAGGGCAACCACTGGAGTATCCAAGACAGAGGAGTTTATTTACTGGTGCAATTAACACAGGGGAGGGTCAGTGATGGAGGTAACACTCACAAAGCAACACTAGTTACGGTGATACACATCACAATGTAAGATTAGTCATTGTGAAGAAACATCCTCATTTGTGATTGATGCCCAAGTAAGTAATGTCCTGTGATGGTTGTTCCAGGGCCTGGCCCTCCTCTAAAACAGGTTTCCCATAACTGGCACTCCTCTGTGATGAGTTCTGCATTGGCTGGCCCTTCTATGGGATTGAAGCCCCAGTGACTGGCTCACATTTGTAATGGGTGTCCAATGAATAAACAGAGGACGTTTATTCACTTGGGCACCCATCCCATAGAAGTGCAAGTCACTGAGGCACCCATCAAAAAAGAGGCATGTCACAAGAATTGGAATTATAGAGGAAAGCCATTACATGGAGAGCTTATGATAGAACAGGGCTAGTCTTTAAGGCACCCATTATGGAGGAGGGCTAGTTACTGGTATACAATCAAAAAGGAGGGTAGAAGAATGATTACACAATGGAGTTACCTTGGTTAGGTCACAAAAATTATGAAAAGAAATTGAAAATATACCAATTGAGTTTTACAAAGCGTAGCATTTGATTTCTGTTAACAAAGCATACAATTACATGAAACTTACAGCTAAGGAGTTTTGAAACAGTCAGCAGAAAATGGTTGGCACGACATGCCCAAAGGAGACAAAACTGGGGATCTGTGGTCATGGGAACATTACTGTGATGACATGTAGGCATTGAGGAGTGATTCTTAGGTCAGGCAGGCAACTAAAATGGAAAATTTAAGCAAAATGGAGTAAGCTGGTTGGTACTATTGTTTTGCTGGCAATTTGCTTTTATTAACTGATTTAGCTCATTTCTTTCCCCTGTTTTAGTTGTGCATGAGTCAATTCATTGACTCTTCAGTTAAGGGAAGGAAATTATAATAGGTTCAGGTATACAGGATTTTTACTGAGTTGATTCTTTTTTTTGACAAAGTCAACAAACCAGTTTAAAATGTGAGGTCTGACTAGCAGACCAAAGAAGAGAAGTATGAGAGGTCCCACTAGACTAGTAAGTAAGGTAGTCAGTCATGGGTTTCAACTGAAGAAGGCTTGGAACCAGAGCTTACTGTTATTTAGTTTTCTTCATTATTTGTTTGTGTTTTTCTGGACCCTTTGGATAATTTTTGGATGATTTCTGATTTATTGGCAAAGAAACAACAAGTTTTTCTGAGAGCAGCACAAAGCCCTCCCTGAGACATGAGCAATAACTGAAGACTTCTCTGATTTTGGAGGATGACCTCGGCTAAAGAATTTACCTGGTTGTGGAGTTAAAAAAGAGTTAACGGAACATTTTTTGCAGCATGACCATTCTGCAGGAGCTGGAGTAAGCAGTGTTGCTTCAAATCCTAGAAGTGGGAGAACAAAAAGGAGAGGCAAGGAATGAGTGTAATGCATTCAGATAACCAGTTATGGTTAAAGTTTCATGATTTCTGTGTGTTGGCTGGTTAAGTGATGCAGGACGATAGGCTAAGAGAGTGATTTTGAGAGGATTTTTAGGATGTTGGTTTACAGTCAAATTGTTGTTTGGGCTGAGGTTCATGTCAGCGTTTCAGTCGCAGGCTTTGTTGAGCCAGGCTTTGGTGTCCACAGATTCCTTGACTTGTGAATGTTGAATCCAGGTTGGTATCCCACCAACCTTGAGTGACATTGGAGTGGTGAGGATGACTTAGTATGGTCCTTTTCAGGAGAAGCTTAGGTTTTTATTTCTGAAACTTTTGACGTAGACCAAATTTCCAGCCTGAAATGAATGACATGGTGTGGAGGTTGGAGTTGGCAGTACAGCATGGACGTTGGTGTAGACAAGGTCCTGCACCCTCTGTAAAGTCAAGAGATACTTTAACAGATTGATTAGTCAACTTTTTAAGAATAAGATATGGGGTAACAGGAGGGAGTCTTTTAAACATGATTTCATGTGGAGTAAACCTAGTCTTGTACAGAGTATATCTAACTTGAAGAAGAACTAGAGGTAAGAAAGTTATTTATTTTTCACCGGTTTTTATTATTAATTTTGATAATATTAATATTAATTTTGATATAGTATCTTTTTAGAATCTGGTTTATGCATTCTACCTTTTTAGAGCTTTGTGGTAGGTAAGCACAATGCAGGTTCCATTTGATGTTTAGTGCTTTACTAACCTCCTGTATTATGGATGAGGTGAAAGTAGGACCATTGTCTGAGCCACTAGAAAGAGAAAGCCTGTGCCTAGGGATTATTTTATTTAATAAGCATTTTGCAACCATAAGCGTAGTTTTATTTCTTATGGCAAACGCTTCTGCCCATCCAGAAAAAGTGTCTACTATTATCAGTAAATAATTATAACCTGTTGTGGAGGTTTTATTTCAGTAAAATCTACTTTCCGTTGTTCACCAGGAATTAATTCTTGTGCCTTCATTCCTGGAGGGGGTTTTGGTCATCCCTTGGTATTGACACGAGCACAAGCAGGACACATTAAGGTTGCTGAGTTAGATTGGTCTTTTGAGTTGTTGATAATATAAAAGCAGTTTAAAAGTTCAGTATTTTGGTTTCTCCTAGGTGGATGGTAGAGTGGAATTTTTTTATTAATTTATCTGTTAGAACTCTAGATAGAACAATTCTGGAGTCTTTAACCCACCAGCCATCAGATTTTTTTGGAAGCTCCCATCAGCTCTGCAGTCTTTTCTTTTCTATGTGTATATCTGGTCTACTGTGGGGGATAAGGAACTGGAAAAGTTTTAACTGGTAGAATAGTTAGGAGTTTAATTTAGAGTTCTGCTGCTTTCTGAGCTGACCAGTCTGTCAGGCAGTTTTAATTTGCTTTCAGTGTCAGATCTTTGGTGACCTTTACAATGAATAGTTATTTCTTTAGCAAGCCAAATGGTTTCCAAGAGGGCTAATATTTCTTCCTTGTTTTTGATAGTTTTACTTGCTGTGGTGAGAAGTCCACGTTCTTTGTAAGTTATAGCAAGTACATGAAGTATGTCAAATGCATACCGAGTCATGATGATCTTGACTTGTCTTTCTGTTACCGAGCACAGGCCCTGAGTTAGAACAATTAACACAGCCTTTTAAGCAGAAGTACCTTGAGGCTGTGGCTGTGACCAGATTACATCATGAGCTGTAGTTACTGCTGCACCAGTCTTACAGACTCCATTTAGTACCAGGCTGCTACCATCCGTGAACAGGTCAGCATCAGTCTGGCTCAGAGGTGTGTCCCAATGATCAGATCATTTCTGTGATGGTTGTTCTTGTGACTGTCCTCTGTAATGGGTGTCCCAGTGACTGGCTCTCATTTGTGATGGTTGCCCCTGTGTTTAGTCTTCTTCTGTGATAGGTGTCCCTGTGGTTAGTTCTCCTTCATAATGTACGCCCAAGTGACTGGCCCTCCTTAGTAATGGAACCACCTGCTTTTGATCCTCCTCCATATTGGGTGTCCCAGTGACTGGCCCGCATTTATGATATGTTTTCCATGACTGGCCAACCTCTAAAATAGGTGTCTCAGTGACTCGCTTTATTCTGTGATGCAACCCAAAGGAATTGCCCTCCTTTGGGTGACTGTCCCAGTAATTGGCCCTCTTCCATTATGGACCCTAGTTACTGGCTCTCCTCCTTGATGGGTTTTCAGTGAAGATTTCTATGCTGTGAATGTTGCTTCAGAGTCTGATTTTCCTCTGTGATTGGTGCCTCAGTGACTTCCTGTCCTGTGTAACAGCGACCCCAGTGACTAGGATTCTTCTGTAATTCATGCACAATTTATTAGGCCACCTCTGTGATGGGTGCCCCAGTATCTGATCAGCCTCTTTTATCAGTTTCTCAGTGATTGATCCTCCTTCTGATGGGTGCAAATGAATGGATTGCCTCTGTGATATGTGCCTCTGTGACTAGACCTTCTCTGTGATAGGGCCCTCAGTGACTGAGTGTTCTCAGTGATGGGTGCCAAAGTGACTAACCTTTCTCAGTGATGGGTGGCCTGGTAACTAGGCCTTTCCTAATGAGTGTCGCAGGAAATGACCCTCCTCTGTGATGGTTGCTTCATTGACTGATCTTTCTCTGTGTTAGGTGCCTCAGTGACTGTGCCTACTCTGTGTTGAATTCCCCATTGAATAGACTTTCTCTGTCATGGATACCAATCAAAGTGACTGAGTCTTCTCATGATGAGTACCCCTGGGAGAGGACTTCCTTTGTGATCTGAGCACCATTGATTAAACCTTCTCTTAATGGGTTCCCCAGTGACTGGCCCTCTTCTCTGATGGGTGTCTCAGGGACTGGCCTTTCTCTGTGATTTTTACCCAGTGCCTTGTCTAAATATATGATTCATGACCCAGTTACTAGCCCACTTCTGTAATGGGTGACACATTGGCTATGCCTCTTCTATAATGGGAGTCACAGTTACTAGGACTTCTCAAGGATTAGTGCCTCAATGACTGGTCAGCCAGTGAGATCGGCATCCAAGTGAAAAGCCTTCTTCTCTAATGTGTGTACTATTAACCAGGCCTCTTTGAAAATGAGTACCTCAATGACTAGACTTCTGTGATGAATGCCCTAATTTCTGAACCTATTCCATAATGGGATGCCCAGTGACTGGCTATTTTCTTGATGATTGTCACTTCTCACACATGATGGGTGCTCCAGAGATTGGTTCTCCTCTGTTGGGTGCTACAATAAGTATGTGACGTCTTTGATGGATGATCCAGTGACTAGGCTTCTTCTGTAATTCAAGCCACAAGTTTTAGGCCACTTCTGTAATGGGTGCTACAGTGACTGACCAACCTCTGTTATCAGTTTCCCGGTGAATGGTCCTTCTTCTACTGGGTGTCCTTTGTGATTGGTTTCTCTGTGACTGGGCCTGATCATTGTCCCCTCAAGAGGAGAGTTAGTCCTCCTCCCTAAAAGGTGTTACATGTATTGGATGCCCTCTTAATTGGTGCTCCAATGACTAGCTCTACTCAAAATTGGGTCATTCAGTGAATAGATGTCCTCTGTGATGAGTGTTTCAATAACTGGGCCTTCTCCATACTTAGTGTCCCAGTGACTAGCTCTTCTCTGTGATGGGTATCCCAGTGATTGGTTATCTTTTGAGATGCGGGGGGCCAGCCCCCACAGAGAGATTTAGGGGGTCCCTTGAAAGGTGGGGTAGCGTCGGCAATTATTATGGAAAGATAAAAAGAAAGAGAAGAGGGGAGAAAGAAAGAGACTGGACTCCTGCTCAAGTGACCAGAAGCCGTTTAATGGGTGTAATATCAGGGCTTTTATCCCCAAACTCTGCAAAGTTATCATCACGGGAACTCCTGCTGGTATAGTTACACAAAAGGTAGCATGTACATGAACAGGTCCACGTGCACACAAGGACACTCCCCACTCTCAAGCAGATGCATTTTTCAAATATAAAGAAAAACATGAAGTTCTTATCCAGTTTCTATGTACCCTTAATTGTTAATAGCTACATAACATCGTTCAATACTTACACCCGAAACCAACATAATGATATATTGCTTTTTGCTATTCTATGCTAATTAAAACTAGTTTCTATGAAACAGTTGGTGCTATGGTTACTCTCTCCTAGCACCAGCTGGCCTAATGCAAACTTCACTGGCCCCCCTAAATCAAACTGAACTAATCACACTTCTATAATAAAATGGTTACTTAATTTTTCTTAATCTATATAAACTATTTTCTACAACCTATATCTATAAATTTCTAAAGGTCGCATCAAGAGAACCTGTGACCTGTACTAAGGCTCCTCAATGTGACTCAAAGCCAAACTTAAATTGTGATAAAGCAAAAGACCATAAGCCATGAGGAATGGGAACAATAGACTCCTAGGTTAGCTGTGTACGTTCCAGTCTCTAGGCTTTCTGTTAAAGCCAGTTGGAGCATTTCTTGATAGCTTGTGCCAAATGGAAAAGGAGGGAGGGAATGGGTCAACAGCTCCCAAACACATCCTAGCATCTCGGGGTCTACGGCCCTTCCTGATCCCTAACACTCAGTGGGCCTCCATGGCCAGCTCCCTACATCTCCCCTGTTTTTATTTTTTAGCACGAAACCATGAAATGCCATAATGAGCTGAGATATACTCTTTTTTAACACTCTGAAAATGATTGGAAGTAGACACAGCAATAAAAGAATCACTGCTCCACAAATTCCCACATTAATGAATATAGACTAACAATTTTTGATCAATGAATGAAAAAAAAATTGTTAAATATAGAACTGGCCAATTTAGTAGGCCAGGATTGCTTTCAGCAACCATCATATTTGAACTTCTGATGCAATTAGTAAGGTTCATGTCAAGTCCGAATATTCCAAATTCCAAGAATATGATTTTTAATTTTGTCCCATGTATTTACCTCTAAATGAGTGTATTTACAGATGTATTTACCTCTAAATGAGTGAGGCAAGTCCATGTAAACTCAGAGTAACATCGAAGAGCCAACCTAATTTTTAAAGTCACAAATTCTTGTCCTATGGCTAGAACTACTTCTTCCAAAGCTAACTTTGCTCTCTAGCTTGTGATCAATAATTTCTTGGGTAGCTAAGGCTATAGAAACATTCTTAGATAACTGACACTTCCTAGTGACGAGTGTCCTAGTGACTAGCTGGGGAGTGAGTGGTGCCTCTGTGAGAGGTGACTCTATGACTAACCTGCCTCTGTCATGGGTGCCTCAGTCACTGACCGCCCTCTGTGATGTGTTTCCTTGTGACTGTCCTTCCTTTGTGATGGGTACCCCAGTCCCTGGCCCTCTTCTTTGCTCTAGTGACTGCCTCTCTTCAATTATTTGTGTCCCAGTGTCTGGGTTTCACTCAAAATGGGTGTCCCAGTAACTTGTTTATATTTGTGGTGGGTGTCTCAGTGACTGAGTCTTCTCCAAACTGGGTGCCCTCATTGACCACTTTCCTCTGTGATGGGCATCTCAGTGATTTGTCCTCCTCCAGAATGGTTACCCCAGTTACTGGCTCTCCTCTGTAATGGTTCCCTCAATGACTAACACTCTGTTGTGATGAGTTGCTAGAAACTGGTCCTCCTCAGTGATGTGTGCCCCTGTGACTGGACTTCTTGGGTTTTGTGTGCCACAGTGACTAGCTTCTTTTATGATTGATTCCAGTTTTTGGTCCTCCTCTGTGATGGGTTATCCACTGACTGGACCTCATCTGTAATGGGTGACCCAGTGAGTGTCCCTCCTTTGTGATTGGTTGCCCAGTGACTTGCTAACCTCCTAATGGATGCCCCAATTACTGGATTTCCTCTGGGATGGGTAGCTCAGTGACTAGCCCTCCTCTGTGATGTGTGCCTCAGTGACTGACTTTTCTTTATGATGCTGCCCCAGTGATTGGCCCTCCTCTGTGATGGGTGCTTCAGTGACTAATCCTGCTCTGCGATGGATCCTCAGTGACTGCCCATTTTCTGTATTGAGTGCCCTAATGACTGACCCTTTTCTGTAATTGGTGGCCTATTTCAATCTCTCCGTTTTGGTGGGTGCCCCAGTGACTTTCTTTGTGATCAGTGACTAACCTTGTCTCCTTGTCAATATCTAAGACTCATGTTAGACATCGATAAATTTTCAATATGCAAAATTTAGAAAGGGTTAGGTCATTATTTTACTGCAGTCACAAAAAGGTGGACCTTCTGTGTGATCACTGGCCCCATGACTGGTACTCCTTTGTGATCAGTGTTCCAGTGACTGTCCCTCTTTCATAATGTGTACCCTAGTGAGAAACCCTCTTCTATCATGGGAGCTCCAGAGACTGGTTCTCCTCTGTGATGTTAGTCCCATTGACTGGGCCTTCTCTTCAGTAGGTGTCCCAGTAACTGGACCTCTTCTGTGATGATGCTTCAGTGACTTGCCCTCTTTCTAATGGGTGCACCAGTGAATGGCCTTTCTCTGAAACTAGTTTCCCAGTGATTGAGTCTTCTCCATAATAGGTGCTCCATTGATTGGACTTCCTTTGTGATTGGTGCCCCTGTGACTGACCCTCCTGCAAGTGGGGTGCCCCAGGGGCCAGCTCTCCCCATTGTTGGTTGCCCCAGAGATTCGTCCTATTCTGTGACAGGTGCCTCTCAGTGAAAGTGTAAACTGAGCATAGGTTGGACAGTACCAGTACCACAGGAAGAATGCAAAATTGTAAGTAAGAAGTAGAAAGAAGTAAAATTTATTATTCACAATTCACGGTTTGGAAAGGGTGTAACTCCCAGAGGCAAGGGTGGCCCCAAAGGGCCAAGGGCTGGGTATATTGAAGGGTTTTGGGGATAAGGAGGATTTGGAACCATTGTAGTCTGGCCCAAAAGGATCGACCAAGGCTGTGGTTTTTGATGTTGATTGTAGTCACATGAGTCTTAGATACTGACATTGCCAAATATTACCACCTCGTAACCTTGGGTGTTAGGCTAGAGGGAAGAAGATAAGGGGAGAGTTTTTTTTTTTCTTTCCTGCAGGATACCTGCCAGATGTTTTCAATACACAAGCTTCTTAGCTAAAATTTGGTCTTTTAAAATCATTTCTAAGGTTTCAGCCAGCTAAGTGGTAATCTTTGAATTTCTGTCTTTGACAAATTCCCTGAAAGTTTCTTTGAGATTATTATGAAAACCATATATTGAAAGGTAGGCATGTTCTTGTCTTGCATCTCATGGAGGTTTCCTTTCATTTGTCAAAGGAGTGACATCAGTTGCCAGCTTGGTCTGCAGTAAAAAAAATTTAATAATGACTATACTCTTTTTAAAATTTGCATATTGAAAATTTATCTGTCTAACCTGTACCAGATTCAAAGCGTGTCAGTCTAAGCAAAAATGTCTGAGCTGAGGCAAAATGTGAGCTAAGAATATTGTATGTTTCTGGGGGTACCTCCATACACTCAGAGATTACCTACCCTCTGTTATGGGTGCCTCAGTGATGGGGCCTCCTTTCTGGTGGGTGTTATAGTGAGTAACCGTCTTCTGTGATGAGTGCCCCAGTCACTGATCCTCCTTTATAATGTGTGTCCAAATGTCTGACATTCCTCTGTGATGTGTGTCTCAATGACTGACTCACATCCATGATGGGTTCCCTCGTGACTGGCCCTTCTCTATTATCAACATCCTAGTGAATGCTTTCATCCATAATGGATGCCTCTCTGAGTTACTCTCCTCTGTGATGGGTGCCCTAGTGACTGTATGTCCTCTCTGACAGTTGCCCCAATGACTTGGCTTGTTCAATGATTGGTTAACCAGTGACTGACTCTCTTCTGTGATGGCTGTCACAGTAACTGGCCATCTTCTGTGATGCTTGTCCTAGTGACTGGCCCTCTGCTGTAATCAGTGCCCCAGTGGTAGTTACTTCTTCACAGTGGGTGCCCGAGTAACTGGCTCTCCTCCATAATAGGTGACTCAGTGACTGGGCCTCCTCCTCTATGATTAGTGCCCCAATAACTGGAACTCCTCCATAATGGTTGCCCCAGTGACTGACCTTTACCTATGATCCATTCCAAAGTGACAATGTCTCCTACATAACACATGCCTCAGTGATAAACCCTCCTATATTATGGGTGTACCAGTGACTGGGCTTCCACAGTGATTGGTAGCTCAGTGACTGTGCCTCCTCCATATTTTTACCTGTGACTGGGCCTGCACTATGATTGGTGCCCCAGTGACTTGTCTTCATATGTAATGGATACCCCAGTGACTAGTTCTCCTCTGTTATGGGTGTCACAGTGACAGGGCCTCTTTCATTTGGTGCCCTATTGACCGCACACCCTTTATGAACGGTGTCCCAATGACTGGGCATTCTCTGTGATTGGTACCCCAGGGACAAGTCCTCTTTTGTAAGAATTACTCTAGTAACTGGGCCTCCTCCAAAATGGGTACCCCAGTGACTAACCTTTGTCTATAATGGGTGTCTCAGTTTCTGAGACTCCTCCATAATGTGTAACCCAAGGCCGGGACCTCCTGAGATGGATGTCTCAGTAGTTTTTCCACCTCAATAAAAGATGTCACATTGAATGGGCCTCTTCTGTTATTGGTGCCCTAATGATTGTCCCTCCTCCAAATTGGGTATTCCTGTAACTAGTCCATCTCTGTGATGATTGTTCCAGTAATGGGACTCCTCCATAATTGGTAACCTAGTTACTAGCCCTTTTCTGTGACTCTATTCTATGATAGATGCCCCAGTGATGGCCTCCTCTATAATGGATACCGAGTGAAGGATCTCTTCTGTGATAGGCATTCCAATGACTGGTACACCTCTGTGAAACGTGACCCAGTGACTGATTCTCCTCTTTGATGGGTGCCTCAGTGAATAGCTTTTCTCTGTGGTATGTGACCAAGTAACTGTGAATCCTAGATAATGGATGCCAAAGTGACTAGTCGTCTTATATTATGGGTGTCCCAGTGTCTGGGCCTCCACAGTGATTGGTGCCCCAGTGACTGACCCTCTTCCATAATGTGTGCCCTAGTGACTAATCCTACTCTGTCATGGGTGTCCCAGTAACTGTGCCATCTTCATAATGACTGACCCAGTGACAAAACCTCTTTTGTGATTGGTGTTCCAGTGATTGACCTTCCTCAGTGATGGGTGTTCAGAGACTGGTCCTTCTCTAAGAAAAATGCCTCAGTGACAGACTTTCCTCTGGGATGGGTGCCCTTCTGACTAGCTTTCTAGTGTAATTGCTCCCCCAGTGGCTGGGTCTCCTAGAATTGGGTGCTCCATTGACTAGCCCACCACCATTGCCCCAGTGACTGGGCCCCCTCAGAGAGTTGTTCCCCAGTGACTGTCCCTCCTATATAATTAATGCTCTAGTGAATAGCCCTTCTCTGTGATGGGTGTCTCAGTAACTGGGCCTTCTCCATAATGGGTGTTCTAGCGACAAGATCTTCTCTGTTATTGGTGTCCAATTGAGGGACCCTCCTCTGTGATTGGTGTCTCAGTAACTGACCCTGCTAAGGCATGGGTGCTCTAGTCACTAGTCCCCTTCTGTTATGGGTGCCCTATTGACAACCCTTCTACAGTTATGGATACCCCAGTAACTGGTTCTCTTCTGTGATGGCTTCTCCAGTGACTGAACCTACTAAATTATGTGTGCCTAATGACAGTTCCTCTTCTGGGTTTGGTGCCTCATAGACTGGCCCTACTTTGCTATCAGTGTTCCAATGACAGTCTCTCCTCTGTAATCAGTGCCACAGTGACTGGCCCTCTTCTGTGGTAGGTAAATCATTATCCTTTTATGTGATGGGTGCCCCATTTGAATGCCCACCGACTGTGACCGATGTCCCAATGAATGTTCACCTGTGTAATGGGTGAAGCAGTTACTGGGTCTACTTTTTGATGAGTGTACAGTGACTGGTCTTTCTCGTGATGAGTATCCCAGTTACTTACTTACCTATCTGATAGGTGCCCCAGTGATTAGTGATGGATGGCTAGCTGTCTTCCATAATTGGTACCTGAGTGACTGGTCCTCTGTTGAAATGTGAGACCAAGTGACTGAACCACCTCCATAATGGATCCACCAGTGACTAGTTTACATCTGTGTTGGTTGTCCCAGTAACTGGCCCTACTACAAAATGAGTGCCCCAGAGACTCACTCTCCTCTGTGTAGCCATCTCAGTGATATGCCCTACTTTATAAGAGGTGTTCCATTTACTGACTCTTCTGTAATGAGTACCACAGTGACTATCCCTCCTCTGTGATGGATTCCATTAGACACTGGTCCTCCACTGTCAAGGTTGCCTCGGTGACTACTCGTTCTCTGTGATGGCTACTCCGATTACTGAGCTTCCTCTTGATTAATATTCAAGTGACTAGGCCTCCAACTGTGATTTGTGCGCTAGTGACTGGCTGGCATCTGTTTCAGTGACTTAGTGATTAGTCCTCTTTCAAATGGGTGCCCCAGTGACTGGAAATCCTGTGATGTGTTCCTCAGTGACTAGTATTTCCATATAATAGGTGCCTCAGGGGTTGATTTTTCTCAGTGGGTGCCAGAGTAACTAGCCCTCCTCTGGGATGGGTGCCTCAGTGACTAGGCCTCCACTTTGATGGGTGCAGTAGTAAACTGGCCTCTTCTTTTATGTCTGCCCAACAACTGGCCATCCTATGTGATGGCTGCCCAGTGACCTGCTCTATTTTGTTATGGGTGACCCAATGACTGAACCCCTTTTGTTATGTATGCCTACTGACAGGGACATCTGTGTGACCAGCATCCTAGGATATGGCTCTCATCTGGCATGGGTGCCTCAGTGACTGGCCCTCATCTATATTTTGTGACCCTGTGACTTGCTCACTTCTGTGATGGGTGGTTCAATGACTGGTTGTCCTCCATAGTGAGTGTGTCCAGTTGACTGGTCCTCTTCTGTATCACAGTTAGTGGCCCTCCTTTGTGATTGGTGCCCCACTGACTGACCCTTTTATGGAATAAACTCTTCAGGAACTTACCATCCCCTGGGATGTGTGCCTTAGTATCTGATCCTAATCAGTGATGAGGGCCTCAGTGACTGATCTCCTCTGTGATGGTGCTCTAGAGAAAGGTCTTCTCTGTAATGGATGTACCAGTTACTAGCCTTCTTCTGTGATGGGTGACCCAGTGATTAATCTTTTTCTTTGGTGAGTATCCCTATGTCGGGCCCTTCTTCCTGGTGGGAATTCCAATGACTGTGTTTCTTCCTTACACTGGTACCCCAGTGATTGGGTCTCCTTATAATTTTTGACCCAGTGACTGGCCTTTATGGGTGATGGGTGATGGGTGCCCCAGTTACTAGTCCTCCTCTGTAATGTGTGTAATGGTGAGTAGTCCCACTCCATAATGGGTGACACAGTAACAGGGCCTCCTCTGTAACTTGTGCCCCAATGACTGGCCATCCTCTGTGATGGGTTCCCCAATGACAAGCCCTCTTCTGTGATGAGTTTCCTTGTAAGTTGGTCTCCTACAAAATTGGTGTCCCAGTGACTAACTCAGGCCCTCCTCTGTGATGGGTGCCCAGAGAACTGGTCTCCTCTTTGATGGGTGCCCCACTGACTGGGCATGATCAGTGATTGGAGATCCAGTAAGTGACACAGTCACTTACCTATTGACCTACTGTTTTCTGCTTTGGTACCACAACACACCATTAAGAATGCCCAAATTTCTGGGCATTTTGTATAATAGGTGGCCCTGTGATTGTCCCTCTTCTTTGATGAATGTCCAGTGCTTAGAAATCGTCCATAAAAGGTGCTTTATTGACTGAAACTCCTCTGTGCTTGGTCCTCCGGTGACTGGTCTTCCTCCAGATTGGATGCACCAGTGACAAGTGCTTATCTGTGACATGTGTTCCAGTAATTAGGCCTCCTCCTAATTGGTATCCCACTGACTTGCTCTCTTCTCTGATGGGTTTCCCAGAGACTGTCCCTCCTCTGTGAAAATTAACCCAGTGAATTATCCTACTTAGTGATGGGCGCCCCAGTGACTGGGACTACTCTTTGACTTATGGTCCAGTGAGTGATCTTAATATATGATGGGTGCCCCAGTGAGTAGCCTATCTCTCTGGTGAATGTCACAGTGACTGTGCCACCACCAAAAGAGTAAGGAAGCCCAAGTGACTGGGCTTCTTCTCTGATTGCTTACCCAATTAATGGTCATACTCTTTGATGATTGTCACAGTGACTAGCCTCTTATACGATAGGTGTCCTAGTAAATTGACCTTCTGCAAATGGTAGTCCCAGTGACTGCAACTCCTAAGTGATGGATAACCCAGTTTCTGGTCCTCCTCCTTAATTGGTGGTCCACTAATTGTTTATCCTCTGTGATGGGTGCACCAGTGACTAGACTTCCTCACTGATGTGTGCTCCAGTGATTGGTCCTTCTCTGAAGTGGTTGTCCAAGTGATTGGCCCTCTTCCATAACAGATGTTCCAGTGAACGTCCTTCCTTTCTTATGGGTGACATACTTAATTGCCCTCCTCTATCATGGGTGTCCCAGTGACTAGCATTCCTCTGTGGGAGTTGTCTCCATGACTGGCTCACCTTTGTGATGAGTTCTTATGTCACTGAACTTCCTCTTTAATGTGTGCCCCAGTAACTAGCCCTACTCTATGATGGGAGCCACAATGACTGGGCCTTCTCCAAGATGTTTGTCTCAATAACTGGCCCTCCTGCATAATCGGTACTCCAGTGACTAACTTTCTACTGTTATGACTGCCACAGTTACTAACCCTCCTCTGTGATTGGATATTCAATTGACTACATATCATCTATAAGGGTTGACATTATGACCGACCTGACACTATGATGGATTCCCCAATCAATATCCCTCCTTTGTGATGGGTGTCCCAGTGACTGGCCCACCTCTGTTTTTGGTCCTTTGTGAATGACTCTCGTCAGTTATAGATCCTTTGGTGACTCAACTTCTTCTATAACGGGTTTCCCAGGGTCTGGCCCTTCTCTGTTTTTGGTGTTCCAGTGACTTGGCATCTTTTGTAAAAAAAATAATAATAAATAAAAAATAACCCCAGTGACTTATTCTCCTCTCTGATGGATGCCCCAGTTACTGTTTCTCTTCTGTGATAAGTGCCTCAGAAAAAAATCCTCCTCTGTGATTGTTAGTAAAGAGACTGGTCCTTCTCTGTGATGGGTTCCTTAGTAACTACCCATCCTCTATAATGGATGCCACCGTGACTAGCTCTCTTTTGTAATGGCTGTCACAATAGATAGCCCTTCATTGTTAGGGGTGCCCCCTAGACTAGCAAGCCTGTGTGATGGCTGCTCCATTCCCTGGTCTTCCTTTCTTATGGGTGTCCCAGTGAATACCCCACCTCTGATGTGTACCAAAGTGACTAACCATTCTCTGTTATGGGTACCCCAGTGAAAAGCCCTCTTCTGCCATGGTTGTTCCAGTGACTGTCTACTTCTGTGATGGGTGCATCAGGGACTATCTCTCCTCTGAGATGGGTGTCCCAGTTTCCAGTCTTCCACAGTGTTGGTTTACCGAGTGACTGGCTTTCCTCTGTGTTGGGTGCTCCAGTGACTAGCTCTCTGCTTTGAGTGGTGCCTTAGATACTGGCCTCCCTCTATGATGTATGTTCCTGTGAAAAAACTACCTCTTGATTGGTCACCCAGTGACTTTACCTCCTCTGTAATGGGTGGTCTTGTGTCTGGCCCTTCTCTGATTTAGGAACATCCTCGGTGATGCATGGTTAAGAGACTCTCTCTCTCTTCTGTGACAGCTGCGTCATTGACTGACTATCCTCTGTGATGCCTGCCCAAGTAAAAAGCTTTCCTCTTTGATGGATGACCAAGTGATTGATTCTTCTAGATAATGGATTTCCCAGTGACTAGAACTCCTCCATTTTAGGTGAACCAGAGACTGGACCTCCACTGTGATTGAGACCCAGTGACTAGGTCTTTTCTAAATGGTTGCCCCAGTGTTTGGGAGTGCTCTGTTATTGGCATGCCAGTGACTGGCTCTCTTCATTGATTGGTGACTCTGTGACTCTCCCTCATCTGACTTGGCTGCTTCATTGACTAATCCTCCACTGTGATCTCTTTCTTGGTGAAAGGCTCTCCTCTGTATTTGGCTCCAGTTACTGGCCCACATTTGTAATGGATAAACCAATGACTGGCCTCCTCTGTGATGGGTGATCCTGTGAATGACTCTCCACAGTGATGGATGTCCTAGTGATTGGCCTCCTCTGTGGTGGGTGTATCAGTGACTGACTTCCTCTGTAAAGAATGTCCCAATGACTGCCTCTCTTCTGTTATCTGTGCCCCTTTGATTTGCATATTCTCTGATAGGTGCCCCAGTGGCTGTCCCTCTTCCATAATTTGTGACCCACTGACTGACACTCCTCTGGGATGGGAGCCCCAGTGAATAGCCAACTTTGCCTTGTGATGGGTGTCCTAGTGATAACCTACTCCAAAATGGTTGCCCTAGTGACTGATTTTTCCAGTTGTGGGTGCCCTGTTTGTGCTTCCTCCATAACTGATGTCTCAATTACTGTCTCTCCTCTGTGATGGTCGCCTTAGAGAATAGTCCTGTTCTGTGACATGTTCTACAAAGACTGGCCCTTTTCTGGACTGGGTGCCACAGTGACTACATGTTCTCTGTGATGTGTGGTCCAGTGATTAGGTTTCCTATTTGATGAGCAATCCAGTGATTATCCTTCCTCTGTGATTGGTGACCCAGTGACTGGCCTTGCTCTGTGATCAGAGACCCAATGATTGACCCTCTTTCAAACGGATACCTCAGTGACTGGGCCTCCTAAGTGACTACCTGGAGCCCCCAAAGCTTCCTCAGTGACTAGCTGTCCTCTGTGATGAGTGCAAAAGTAGCTAGCCCTCCTCTGTTGTGGGTAACCCAGTGAATGAACCTCCTTTGTGATCAGTATCCATGAGACCAGCCCTTTTTATCGTGGATGTTCTAGTAATTAGTCTTCCTCTGAAATGGGTACCTGGTGACTAGCTCTCATCTATATGGTTGTTCAAGTGATTGGATCTCTACCATAATGGGTGTCCTAGTGACTGACCCTTTTCTATGATGGTTGCCAAAATGACTTGTCCTCCTCTATGATGAGAGACCTAGTGACAGGACCTCCACTGTGATTGGTGGCCTAGAGATTATGCCTTCACCATAATGGTTACCCAAGTGACTGGTTTTCCTTTATGATGGGTGCCACCAGAGGCTAGCCCTGTTCTGTAAATAACGTCTCACTGACTGATCTTTCTCTATGATGGGTGCCTCACTCGGTAAATTTCCTCAGTGAGTACTGCCCCAGTGACTGGGTCTCCTACATAATGTGTTCTCCAGTGACAAGTCCTCCTCCATAATGAGTTCCCCATTCACTGGTGATACTATGTGATGGTTTTCCAGGTGACACTGTCTCTTCTGTGATGGGTGCCACAGTGAGTAGCCTTTCTCTTGATGGGTGCTCCAATGACTTGCCCTTCTATATATGTGTAACAGAATTGGGCACTCCTCTTTGATGGGTGCCACAGTGACTGGCCCTCCTTCATAATGGGTGTCCTAGTAATTAGCCCTCCACTGTGATGGGCGTCCCAGTAAATGAGTCTATTCCTAATGGGTGCTCCAGACTCAAGCTTTACTTGGCAATGGGTTTCCTAGTGACTAGCCCTCTTATGTGATGAGAGTCCCAGTGACAAGCCCTCCCGCATAATGGATGCCCAGTTACTGACCCTCCTATGTGATAGGTGCCACAATGACTATCCTTTTTCTGTGATGTGAGTCTTTGTGACTGGCCCTTCTATGATATGTGTGACACAATGATTGTCCCTCTTCTAATGGTTGCCCAAATGTCTGGGCATCCTCGGTGATACCTGCCTTAGTAACTGCCTCTCCTTTCTGATGAGTGCAAAAGTAACTAGCCTTTTGCTGTGATGGGTGTCCCTTTTACTGGGACACCCTATTGTGCGCTCCAGTGACTGACAGTCCTCTGTTATCAGTGCCTATGTGACTGGTCAACTTCCATAATAGATACCCTAGTATAAGCCCTGCTCTGTGATGGGAGCCCTAGTGACTGACTGTCCTCTGCATTGGGTGTCCCAGTGACTAGTTTCCCTCTGTGATGGGTGTCTTGGTGACTGACTCTCCTCTGTATTGGTTGCCCCAGCCTCTGTATTGGTTGTCCTCTTCCATTGTGGATGCCCAAGTTACTTGCTGTTTTCTTGAATGATTGCAACAGTGATTGGGCCTCCTCTACCATGGGTGCCCAAGTGACTCATCCCACCCATATGGGTGTCCCACTTACTGGGCCTCCTCCATAATGTGTTCCTCAGTGACTGATAACTTCTTTGTAATCAGTTTCCCAGTGACAGGACCTCCTCTGGCAATTTATATCTCAGTGACTTGACGCCCACTCTCTTTGGTGCCCCAGTGACTTGTCAGAAATAATTTGTGCCCCAAGGACTAGCCCTCCTATGTAATGAATGTCCCAGTGACAGGATCTTCTACATAATGGGTGTACCTGTTATATGGTCTCCTGTTTGAATTGTGCCCCAATTGCTGACATTCTATATAATAGGTGCTACAGTGAATAGCAGTTTTCTGTAATGTGTGTCTCAATCACTGGCCTATTCCTAAATTGGCGCCCCAGTGAATAGTCATCTATGATGTGTGCCCTGTTTTTTGGATCTCCTCCATAAACCAGAGCTTACTTAGGGCTTTGATGGGTACCCAAGTGACTGGACCTTATCTGTAATGTGTCTTACAGTGAATAGACCTTCTCTATATTAGGTACCCTTTTGACTTGGGTTGCCTCTGTGGGTTGGTGCCTCAGTGACTGGACCTCCTCCAAATTGAGTGCCCCCATTGACTTGCCCTCCTCCATTCCAGTGACTGATGCTTCTCCATAATTGGTGTCCCAGTGATTAGCTCTCTTTTTTGATGTGTGTCACAATGACTAGCTCTCCTCTATGATAGATATCTCTGTGAATGAGCCTCCTCCATGATGGGTATCCCAGTGACTGGCCATTCTCTGTGATGAGTGACTCAGAGATTACTCCTCGTCGGTTAAAAATGCCTAAGTGTTTCTTTTCTCTCTGTGAGGGATGCCGCAGTCACTAGATTTCCTTTGTGATTACTGCCCCAGTGACTGAGAGTCCTATATAATGGGTGCCCCTGTGACTAACCCTCCTCTATATGGGTGCTTCAGTGACTGAGTCTCCTCAAAAATTTGTAACCCAGTCACTGTCTCTCCTCCATAAACAGGTGCTGTAGTGACTAACCCTCCTCTGTGATGGGTTTTCTGGTAACTGGTCATCATTCACAATGGGTTCCTGAGTGACAAGTACTACTTTGTGATGGGTGCTCCAGTGACTGATCTTTCTCAGTGACAGGTGCCCCTGTAACAAACCATTCCCTGTGACAGTGGCCCAAGTGACCAGTCACCTTTGCAAATGGGTGCCCAGTTCTGTGATGGGTATCCCGATGACTGGGTCTCCTTTATAACAAGAGCTTCAGAAACTGAACTTCCTCTGTAATTGTTGCCCTAGTGACTGGCCTTCTTTGATAATGGGTGACACATTGACTATCCCTCCTCTATGATGGGTGCTCCCAGTGACTGGCTCTTCTTTCTGATGCATGTCTTTGTGAATGGCCTTCTTTTGTTATTTGCACCATATTGATTGGCTCTTCTCTGTCATGTGTACACCAGTGACTACCCATCATCTGTGATGAATGACGCTGTTACTGGCTATCCTCTGTGATTTGTGTCCCAGTTAACAGATCTCATCTGTGATAGTTGCCCCAGTGACCGGCCCTACTTTGTAAGCAATTCCCCATTGCTTATCCCTCCTTCAAATTGGTACCCCTGTGTCTGGACTTCCTCTGGAATGGGTTTTCAGTTATTAGGGCTGTTCTGTGATAGGTGTCTCAGTGACTGGCCCTCCTTAGGGGTAGGAGTCTCAGTGCCTGACTCTCCTCTTTGATGGTTGCAAAAAAGTGAATAGCCATTCTGTGTTATAAGGCCAGCATCTGGGCCTTATCTTAATGGGTGTCCCAGTGACTAGCACTCCTCTATGATAGGCACCTCAATGACAGACTCTCCTCTGTAATGGACTTTCTAGTGACTTGCAAAACTTTTTTGATGATTGTCCCAGTCAATAGCTCCCCACTGAGAGGGTGCCACAGGGAGTAGCCTTCCACTGTGATGGGTGCCCCATTGACTGGCCTGCCTCTATAACATGATTTCTTGTGACTGTTACTCCACTGTGATTGGTCCCTCAGTGATTGACCCTCATCTATGAATGGTGGATCAGCGACAAGCCCTCATCCTTAATGGATACCCTAGTGATTAGCTCTCCTCTGTGATGTGTGTCTAATAACTGGGTCTCCTTTATAATGAGAACTTCAGGAACTGAGCTTCCTCTGTGATTGTTGCCCTAGTAACTGGCCTTCTTTGGTAATGGGTGTCCCATTGACTAGCCTTCCTCTATGATCGGTGCCCACAGTTACTGGCTCTTCTTTCTGATGCATGTTTTGGTGAATGGCAATCTCCTCTGAGATGAAGGTAGCAGTTACAGCCTCTCCTCTCTGATGGCTCCCTCCCTCAATAACTGGGCTTCCTCCACAATGGATGCCCCACAACTGAACTTCCTGTGTGATGGGTGCAACAGTTACTTTCCTTCCTCTGTGGTCAGTTACCCAGTGATTGGGCATCTTCCATTTGGTGCCCCAGTGACTGGGCCTCCCTCATTATGAGTTCCTTATTGACTTCTTGTCTTCTATGATTGGTATTCAGTGATTAACCTTCCTCTGTGGTAGAAACTCCGTGACTATGCCTCCTCTGTGATGGGTGCCAGTGAGTCTAGCCCTATTCTGTGATGGGTACCAGTCATGGTGCAGGTCTCCTCTGTGGTGGGTGCTAAAGTGACTGTCTCTCCTCTCTGATGGAATACTCAGTGACTGGACCTCCTCCTAATAGTTACTCCAGTGTCTGGTCCATTTCTGTGATAGAAGACTCAATGACAGACTTTTTCTGTGATGTGTGCCCCAGTGACAGTTTATACTGTGATGGTAGTCACAGCAAACGATTCTCCACTGTGGGGGGTGCCATCGTGGATTGCCTTCCTCTGTGATGAACACCCCTTGACTGACACTATTCTGTGATGGGTGTCAAAGTGACTGGCCCTCCTTTGTGATGAGGACGCAATGATTGGTCCTCCACTGAGATCACTGTGGATCACTTACCCAAATCCAACATGAATGTCCTAGTAATTAACCTTCCTTTGTGATATGTGCCCCAGTGACTGACTCTTTTCTGTGATGTCTGTCCCAGTGACTGTCTCTCTTCTCTGATGGATGCTCCAGTGACTAGGCCTCTTCTCTTATGAGTGTATCTGCACCATACCCTCTTTTTTGATGGGTGCTGCAGTGACTGATCCTCCTCTGTGATGAGCCATTGCATAGGGGTGACTAATCATCCTCTGTGATCAGTGGCTCAGTGACTGGTTCTCCACTGTGACTGGTGCCCCAGGGACTGTCCCTTTACCAAAGTGGATGCCACAGTGCTAGTCCTTCTCTGATGTTTGTAGCACCTACAGGGCCTCCTCCATAATATGTGCTTCAGTGATAAGGCCATATTTCTGATGGGTGTGCCAGTTACTGAGCTTCCTCCATAATGTGTTCACCAGTTACTCAGCCTTCTCTTTGAATGGTTCCCCCGTGACTTGCCTTTCTATTTGATGAGTGCCTCAGTGACTATCGCTCCTCTGTGATGGTTGTCAAAGTGAGTTGGCCTCTTCCATAATGGATGCCCCAGTGATTGAGTTTCTCTGTGATTGTTGACTTGAGTGGCCACTCTCTGTTATGGGTGCCCCAGTGACTAGCCTTGTTCTCTGATTGATGTCCTAGTAACGAAATCTCCTTCAAATTTGGTTCTCAGTGACTATTCTTTCTTTGGGATGGGCGCATCTGTTTCCAGGCCTCCTCCATAATAGGTAGTTCAGTGACTGGTCCTTCTTTTTTTTTGGCTGTTGCAGTGTCTGGTCTTCCTCCATAAAAGGTGTTCTTTTGACTGAGCAACCTCTGTGATTTGTGCCACAGTGATTAGTGCCACAGTGATTGAGCCACCTCTGTGATTTGTGCCACAGTGATTAATCTAAGTGGATTACCCCAGTTACTAAACTTCCTCTGTGATGGGTGTTTCAGTAACTGTACCTCCTCCATAATTGATGTTTTAATGAATAATCTTTTTCTGTTATGGGTTCCCCAGCGACAGGCTTTCCTCTGTGATGGG